>NC_136925.1:81823129-82075629 GCF_949752795.1 Hyperoodon ampullatus
TCTGGGCCTGGCCATTTGCCTTAGGCTGTCCTGGTTTTCCCTGCAGTTTCTGATGATCCTCTGGGAAACGTAAAGGTCTTCAGGAGGCTGACCTTGCCTCCCTTGGAACATCAAATCCAGGTAATGAAAACGCACTGAGTTCACCCGATTTTTGATTTGCTGCTCAGCACCTGCCTACCTAGTAAATGCCCTGACCTCACCCTGTTTTGCCTGTGGCTTGAAGGTCTTTGGGGACGTGCTCTGGTCACCCCTCTCCTCTTCCCAACGGAGGACAGAGCCCCAGGTCAGGTTTCCCACGAGACCAGTCTGGCTCGCCTTCCGTCTTCCTGCTTATGAAGATAGGCCGAGGAAAGCTTCATCTGTGGGTTCCTAAGTCTGCTTTCCCACAGAACCTGAAATTGCATCCTTGCCCTCTTTTGATTTAGTCAGTCCCGGGAGTCCATGACTACTTTGACACAATAACCATGAAGGAATACTTTTGAAAAAAGAAGAAATAAATGCTGCCATGAAGCGGGGGAGGGTCTTCACCACAGGGCTTGGCTACTCAGACCATCCAGAAGCCTCCGGCTTGGCCTTTGCGCCTTCACCTAGGGTCTGTTGACAAAGGGAATGGGGGTGGGGGAGTGGCGGCAGGGAAGTAACTTGACTGCCTGGGTGCGAATCTGCACCTAACAGAAACAGCTGCTCCCAGGAATTGTCTTTGAACCAGGCTGAGAAGCCAGCTGGGCACTGATGCTCGTCCACCCCTGGGACGTAGCTTCTGGGTTCGCTCTCCCTCCCTCCTCCACTGCATCACACGTACACTCTCATGTGGGCGTGAGACTCTCTGAAAATGGGTTGTAGGAAGGGAACGGATATTTAACTATTTAACAAAATGTCCCTCACTGTGCAGGTGTCTACCTATGCCTCATTTAACCATTGCAACTTTTTTTTTTAAGATTCTTTTGATGTGGACCATTTTTAAAGTCTTTATTGAGTTTGCTACAATATTGCTTCTCTTTTATGTTTTGTTTATTTGGCCGCGAGGCATGTGGGACCTTAGCTGTGTGTGGGATCTTAGCTCCCCGACCAGGGATCGAACCTGCACCCCCTGCATTGGAAGGCAAAGTCTTAGCCACTGGACCGCCAGGGAAGTCCCTAACCATTGCATCTTTGGGTGGTCGTGATTAGCTCCATTTTACAGGGGGCAAAACTGAGTCTTCCAGAGCTTGGCAGACATCACTTGGTTAGTTACAGGCTGAGTCAGGAATTCGAGCTGGGTCTGTCTTTCCGCTGCACACGCGATTCGGCCCTCCCATGCAGCGTGTCTCTGGGCCATCTGGCTCCTCAGCCCTGGCCGGCACTGGTGGTTCAAGGGGGTCAACCACCTCACATGGTCACCAGCTTCTTCCCATTGCGGATCAGCGTGAAGATTTTCACTTGCGTGTGTCACCGAACGATGCCGTTTGAAGCACAGCTTCTGCTGATAAGCGTGGGACCATCTGCTTGGCACTTCTCAATATTTTCAGCAGTGGGAGAGCAGCTCTGATTTCCTCAGAGAAGGGAGGCTGCAGCCATCCTGGGAGGACACGCTGGGACCGGAGACCCTGCAGGCTGGTGGGGCAGCAGTGCCCCAGGATGCGAAGGACCAGCCTTCCAGCTGCCACCTCTGACTCTCCCTGAGCAAGTGGACCTAGTGCGTCTGCACCCCAGTTTCTAATGGTGCAGCTACCCTTGACAACCAGAGTAAGATTTTCCCTCTTCAAAAAGATATTGCCCGGGCCACTCTTTCTGTGCTGGTTGTTTTCATAGTGTGTTAGATGTTTGGTGTTTGTTGGCAAAAACCTCTGTCTCCTCCTGCCTTCGTTTTGGAAAATTTGCTTCTTTGCTGCGTTAGCTGTCCCCAGACGTCGTTTTTCAACTTCGGGGTTGAAACTTCTGTGTTAACTTTTTCTTTTTGACTCGTGACAGGGGACAAGAATCTTAGGATCCATTCACGAATCTGATGGTGGACTTGGAGGTGCTCAAGGTTGTTTAATGGGATGTGATAAACGATAAAGGTGTTGGGGTGTGAAGGGATTGTTAGTGCATTTGATTCCTCTGGGGAAATCTCTTGGCTGGAGGCTGGATTGATGTTCCTCTGCCTTTCCTCAGGGGGCACCAGCATTAGTATTGGTTTCTGTGGCTTCTAAAGACAGGTGTATGGCCCACGGGTGGCAAGGTTCTGTTGAAAAGAATCTCCTGCTCTTTGATGTATCTTGGCAATATTTCCCAGGCAGGGTGGGGAGGGGAAACTGGGGAGAGAATGTGCAGGATTTTGTCCGATCGCTATGTAGGCAGCAGTGAGAGGGTGGACACAAGCCTGCCTCTAGCTGCCTCAGCCTTGGCACTGTGACACGTGAGGCCAGAAATTCTTAGCTGTGGGGAGCTCTTCTGTGCACTGTGGCATGTCTAGCAGCATCACTGGCCTCGGCCCACTAGATGCCAGTAGCCTCCTCCTCTCAGTGGGACCATCAAGATGCCAATGTCCCCCAGGAGAGAAAGTTACCCCCAGACCCCCCACTTCTGAGATGAGTGGTCTAAGTTGACCCTGCTGTACACGTGGAAAGGGAGCAAGGAGTTCCTGCTTCTCTGTGCAGATGGCTCAAGGGTTAGGAAGCTGGGAATGAGGCGTTTAATATCAGGACAGATGTTCCTGCCGGCACATTCCCATCAGATCCCGTACCTGCCGTGGAAATTCCATCTCACAGATGGGTTTCTGTTTGTCCAGGTTACTGCACACACACAGAGGGGAGGATTTGCCTTTTCCTCTGGAGGTGCACACCTGGAAGGTCTAGACTAGGGTCAGGTCTCCTTTTTGTTGCCTAGGAACATACAAGGTTGCAGATGGCCTACCCTGGACACTCATTTGGTTGGCTTTTCTCGCCTTTCCTTTCCTTTCCTTACCTTTCTGCCTCCCTCCCTCCCTCCCTCCTTCCTTCCTTCTTTCCTTCCTTTTAAGACTGACGTGGTAGACTGAGAATTCAGGATCATGGGAGCGCTGTGGGCAACTGAATGGGAATGTGGAAGAGGATGCCTGCTTCTTAGATCTTCAGAGAAAACTTCAGCAAGCATATACGTAGAGCATTTAAAACTCTGCCTTATACCTCATTAAAGCTGAAACTCCCCACAACTCTGCCTTCTTTCATTCTTCTTGCTTTTATGTCACCTTCGCTGCTCACCTTTTCCTCTCACTTTCGTTGAGAAGTAAATGCAGGTAGCAATGTCGAGTAGACCTGCCAGCCCACATCCTTAAACTTCTATAGAAACCACCATTCTTGTTCTCCCTGCTTGTTGATTTATGATCTCAGTTTGGCGTTTCCATGAGACTCGTATTGGCAAAATGCTTTTCAGTCTCTAGCTTTTTTTACAGCCCAGGCTTCCAGAAATACAGTAAACTATGTGCCAACTATGTGAAGGAACTGAGGTTCAGAGGGGCTAAGCTGCTTTGTGTAGGACTCACATCTATGGTCAGTTTGAGTGAAAGCGTGGCTCAGAGGCAAAGCAGGCTAAGTACAGGCAGAATAGACAGTCACCCCTGCAATGTAGTTTGAACAATGTCCAACCTCTTTTTTCAAACATCTCTTTTGCATTCAGATGCCTCACTGCCTACAATTCTTTGGATGTTTGCGGGGAGGGAGGTGGGTGTTAAGTACACCCTCTCTCATAGCCTGGGGCTTGTATGAGGTGGTGGAGCCTGAGCAGCCCAGCTGGGGTGAGAGAGGTAGCAGTGACTTGGCAGGACAAGGAGGTCATCTGCATGGCGGGGGAGGGGACCTTGAGCCAAGTTCAGAGCTTCTGCTGGGTGAGGAGTATGTCCCAGGGCAGGAGACAGCAGCATGAGGCGAAAGACCCAACAAAATGGGGAGGGCATCTGGGTGGGGGTGGAGGATGGGCAGTGGTGGACAGAGGACATTGTTTCCCTATTCGTGGATTGATCAAACAGGTAAATGCCTTGAGGATAATGGGAGTCAGGTTTCTTACCATCAGAGATGGGAATTACAGATACGGAGAGGAAGAAAACTAAACTGGACTCAGTGATGCTGGATCAAAGTTGGAGCTGTTAGTATGAAGTCATTGGTAATCAATACATATGTAGAAAGTTATGGAAATATGGATGTCAGTGCATACATGTATGCCTGCACATATATATTTATATACATATACTCCTTAGCCCTGTCCCCTGAGAGGGCCTGGGAGCAGTGACACCTCAATAGCAACAAGTACAGCCCACATCCAGATCTTGGCTTCTATATACTCATCTCTACTCAAAGGAACCAGGGCTCCTTGGAGAAATGGCTGATTCTAGGGACTGGGGCAGGGAACATACAAGATGAGTAGTGCCTGGTAAAACATCCAGTTTTTTGGCTTGGCAGACTAAAAATACCAGAGGAAGTATGGAACAGCAGCAAAGGTCTGATTTCTGTTTTGGATCAGCTGAGGTTGGTGTGCTGTTACGAGAGGCCCAGTTAGAGGTATCCAGGGCTATTAGTCATAGGGTCTGATATTCCGGAGAGATGTCTGACTTAGAACTGTAGATTTGGATTTCATTAGTATGTGGTAACAGTTGAAATAAGGGGATTGGATGAAGCCACCCAGGGAGGGGGAGAAGGGAGGAAGGCCAGGAATGGAGCCTGGTGGCCCAAAGGGAGGGTGAGAACAGATCCAGGAAAGGAGACAGAGAAGAAACTACAAAGAGACAAGAGAGCCAGAAGGGAGAAAGCGCGTCTAGGCAATGGTGTCGTTTCTGAGACCACAGCGAGGAGATGGAGTAGAATCTCATAGCACACTTTGTATTGTGTGTGGGCAGGGGTGCGAGGATGAGATTACATCTTACTCCCTTTTGGGGGACTTGTCTAAAAGCATGATGCTGCTGTCTGGACTGTCTCACTTTTATTGTTTTCTAATAGAGGTGTTTCTTAATAGTGGTGATGACTGCTATCACCAAAGTGGTCACTCCACTTTGCAGAAGAAAGTCGTATGAGAAGAAACTGAAAACAACTCATCCCTGTCTGTTTTTATTGTTGTTCAGTGTTTGGCATTGGGTAGATGAGATGGTGCTTTAATAAATAAAAATCCATCTTCTAATAAATAATGGCATTCTTTAATAAACAAAGAGTCCTGTCCTTGAGGCTTTTAATAAAAATCTTTACTAACAGTCAAATTGATTGTGGTAATCACTTCTGGTGACATTAAGGCCATTGTTAAATGTCCCCAAAATTCTACTAGCCACATGCATGGGTGAGTGAACTTCACACATAGATGAACTGTTGACAAAAGACTGGAGTGGGGAGGAGAAATAGTGCCCACTTGGACCTGGGCAATCTAGGCTCTGGTTCTGGCTTGGCTGCTAACTAAATATGTAATCTCGAGCTAGTTATGAGCTAGCTTCCTCACATGTAAAATAAAGAGTGGTTTGCAGTATCTACATGATTCCTTCAACTTCTAAACCTCAATTATCGACAGAGGACAGGCAGACTTGTAAGAGTCAGGAAGTGTTTTTATGAAAACTCCAAGCTGTATCCTCTTACATCTTCTATCAAATACTCCAGTTTCTGGGGAAAAGAATTTCCAACATATTTGACAAAGTATTATATTTACGAAGAATTCTTGCAACTCAGTAAAAGAAATGAAAAAAATAACATGAAAAAATAATGTCGGAGAAGAAATTCAAATGACTGTTATCATGAAAAATATTCTAACTCATGAGAGATCAAATAAATGCAAATTAAATCAAAATAACTTTTTAATCACCTATCAAAGTTGGGAATTTTTTAAAATGGAGATGTTATGGGGACAAAAAAGTATATATGCTGTGAAAAAAAAGCATTCTCATACCGTGATGTCAGTATAATTGATACAATTTTTGGAAGACAACTTGTTAAAATGTTTTAAAATCTTGAAAAATATTTATACCCTTTGATCCAGCAATTCCAGTTTTAGAAATATGTCCTAGGGAGATGATGAAAGATGTGCACAAAATCTGCATCCAAGAGAGTTCATTACAGTGTTTTGTTATTTTGAAAAAATAATGGTGAAACATCAGAAGCAACTGGTATGTCCAAAGTTAGAGGATTATTAAAAATAAATTATGGTACATCCAAATAGCAATGATTAAAGTCATGTTTTTTAAAGTAAAGGCTGACAGAGAAAATGCTTACAGTATGATATTGAGCGAAAAAAAAAGCAGGCAACCAAAACAGATGATAAAATGCAATCTCAGTTTTGAAAGAGAGTGTGTGTGAGACGGAGAAAAAAAGACTAAAAAGAAACATCCCAAAATGTTAGATCAGGTTAATTTTGAGTAGTGGTTTTATGTGATTTATTTTTCCTATTGAATTTTTCAAATTTTCTTCAATGAACACAAATATTGTTTTATAGTTAGAAAAAAGACAATGATAAAAGTTAAATCCCTCATTTTGTGTTAAGATTAAACAGACTATAGGACTTCCCTGGTGTCGCAGTGGTTAAGAATCCTCCTGCCAATGCAGGGGACCCGGGTTCGAGCCCTGGTCCGGGAAGATCCTACACGCCGCGGAGCAACTAAGCCCGTGTGCCACAGCTACTGAGCCCGCGTGCCACAACTACTGAAGCCCGTGTGCCTAGAGCCTGTGCTCCGCAACGGGAGAGACCATAACAGTGAGAGGCCCGCATACCGCAAAAAAACCCAACCAACCAACCAAACAAACAAAAACCAGAGAGGCTATAAAAGGTAAGGTCTTAAAAAGAGGATTCGGCCCCAGGGCAGAGTGGGAAGAGCTCGGAGTAAGAATCCTCAAGTTAGTTGAGAATGTGTGTATCTCACAGTCTCTCTGGACTCACTGCAATCTTTCCTTTGTACGCAACCTCAGCTATCTGAGGCCAGTATCCTGTGCTTTCTCATCCGGAGTCTCCTCAGGGTGCATCATTTTGGGTCTGGCTGCTTGGTTGGTGGGGAGGGCACCCTGCCTCGATCCTGAGTTCCCTCAGGGCTCACCATCAGGGTGGCTGTAATGTGATGACTTGATGGCTGCAACATGCTTCCTTTACTGATAAGGCAGGCGATATTTTTCATTCATACGTAACAGCCTCCCAAGCTGACTGAAGGATCCAAAGCTAACACAAAGGGAAGATGCCTTGAACCCTGAAGTCCCAGGCAATGGCATTCTCACGCTCCACCTTTCTGCTGTCTCCCTAGGACTTGTAGGGAATGAGAGGGAAGAGAGGCTGGGAAGATGCTTCTCTGATGCTGCCAATAGGGTGTCCCAGAATGATGCCATTTCCTACATAGTGGGGTTTCTACTGCTGTGTTGCTGTGTTACCAACCACGTGAGGGACGCAGAGTGCTGTTAGGATACTCTCCTTCCATCCGGGACAGTCACGGTTGGATAAACATGCATCACTGCAAAGATGATTGCTGCCTAGAAAGAGAGCTGCACAAAGAAGACGCTGTGTGTGCCTGGACAGAGAGCCCATGGAACCAGAACTGGGTTGACAGGGAGACAGGTCACCCACAGCAGTTAATCCTGCAGTGCAACTGCTTCCCCTCCTCTTCACTGCTTTCTGAGCTAGACGGTCTTTTCAGCTACAGCACTCACACTTCTACTCTCCTTACCCTCCCTGACCTCAAACATCTTAGTCACCCATCAATGGAGATGAATAGTCTGCAAAATGACCCTGGAGCCTGGAGGAAGAAAGGGTCTGGGGGTGGTGAGCAGGTAGGACCAGCTGCGTTCAAGGCACTGCTTGCCATCTGCTATTTCACCTGAGGGACTGAAATTCAGTTTGGTCTGGTAAGACTGGGAATGTAACTTTAGCAATGTGTTCATTTAAATAAAACCACGCTATAACAAATCAATTTGGAGGGTTATTGTTAGGTTTTTAAAAAAAATATTTATTTGGTTGCGCCGGGTCTTAGTTGCGGCAGGCAGGCTCCTTAGTTGAGGCATGCGAACTCTTCGTTGCGGCATGTGGGATCTAGTTCCCTGACCACAGCTTGAACCTGCGTCCCCTGCATTGGGAGTGTGAGGTCTTAACCACTGCACCACCAGGGAAGTCCCCAGGGTTATTGTTAGTTTTTAATGAGATTTAGTTTTAATGGGATTTTTATTTGCTTTCCAACCACATCATGATTAAGACACATGTGATGGCCTGGGCTCAAGATGGCGGTTTTCTTTCATGGGTAACCAGGGTGCATTCTCAGGGCCATGGTGATGGCCTTTATCTCTTGGAATAATTCAGTATGTATTTATTGAATGGCTGTGTCAAGTCCTAGAGATTCAGACGTGAATAATAAACTTTTGCCTTGGAAGAGTTTGCAGTTTAATGCAAAGATATAATTTTAACTCTATAAGGAGGAATGTCATGGCTATAGAGGTAATTAATGAGTAACACCAGAGTGGTGGAGGGAGTATTAGGAAAGGAAGGAGTGGCAATGTGAGGGTCTGGGAAGGATAGACTGGAGCAGGGAGAACAGGAAATGAGGAGAGCGATCCCAGGAGTCCAGGCCAGAGACATGGGAATAGAAGAGGAACACGTGACCTTAGGTGACTTTTGCCTTTGAAATTTATTTTTTAATTTATATTTTAAAAAATATTTGTTGGAGGGCTTCCCTGGTGGCGCAGTCGTTGAAAGTCCGCCTGCCGATGCAGGGGACGTGGGTTCGTGCCCCGGTCCGGGAGGATCCCACATGCCGCGGAGCGGCTGGGCCCGTGAGCCATGGCCGCGGAGCCTGCGCGTCCGGAGCCTGTGCTCCACAACGGGAGAGGCCGCAACAGTGAGAGGCCTGCGTACAGCAAAAAAAAAAAAAAAAAAAAAAAAAAAATTTGTTGGAGTATAGTTGATTTACAATGTTGTGTTAGTTTCAGGTGTACAGCAAAGTGAATCAGCTATGCATATACATACTACATTTGAAATTTATAATCAAGCCAATGCACAGTAATGAATAATGTTCTAAAGATCTCGTGTGTCTGTTATTCTTTGTTTTGTGAAGTTCTGCTTATTAAAAGATGTAGGCCCTTGGGCTCAGAGAACACACAGGCTAGCACATCTGGAATCCACCCTTACGCGTGTCCTCCTGATGCTTCGTTCTCAACACAAAACGAAATGAATTCTTTGTTCTCCCAGCCGCTACCCTTCCCGTTCCTGGTCTCAGTCAACAGGAGTTGTCTACACGGCCTCCTCAGACGGGAAGCTCTGTCCGCTGATTCCTCCATTTCTCTTCCCCTTCATGGTCCCTGGGGCCTCACCAGTCTTCTCTGAAATGTCTCTGGAATCCGTCCTTTCCTTCAGTCATTATCCTAGTTCTGATTTCTCACTGGGACTATTTCAACAACCCCCTACTGGTTTCTTTGATCCATCCACTATTCCCTTCCATTCAGCCTGTAGACTATGACCAGGGTAACCTTTCTAAAGCACAGTTCAGGTCACATCCCAGCCCTGCACTGAAACTTTAATGGCTCCCTAGCACAAAAGGTAGTATTTTTCTTTTTTTTTTTAATTAATTTTTATTGGTGTATAGTTGATTTACAGTGTTGTCTTAGTTTCTGCTGTACAGCAAAGTGAATCAGTTATATATATATATATATATATACATATATATGTATATATATGTATATATACACATGTATATGTATATATATGTATATATGTATATATATATATATATATATATATCTCCACTCTTTTTCAGATTCTATTCCCATATAGGTCATTGCAGAGTATTAAGTAGAGTTCCCTGTGCTATACAGTAAGGTAGTGTTTTTCAAACCATGGCCCAGGACCCATCTGCATCAGAATGCCCTGGGTTATGAAAGTTCAGATTCCAGTATCCCACCCCAGGCTTCCTGAAACAGTGGGGCCCTGGAATTTGCATTTTTAATAAGCAACCCCATATAATTTTTAAGCACTAATGTTGGATAAGCATAACCTATAAAATAAGCTTGATATTTAAAGAAGCATCATAGCCAGGCCTTCATGCTTCAGTCCAGTTGTTTATTTCTTGTTAAGTCATACCTCCACCTTGGGTCCACCAGTCTCCTCAAACTCCACAACCAACATTCTGTGCCTTCCTGCCTTCATGCCTTTGTCCATCTGTTCTTTTTTCTTAAAATGCCTTTCTTTTCCTTCCTCAGCTAACAAACTCCTACTGACCCTTCAAGGTCCAGCCCTGTGAAGCCTGCCTTGAAACGCTGAGACAAGGCTTCCTGGTGCGTGTTTGCTCTGATGTGGTCAGTCTCCTTTATTCCATTTCCCATATTGAATTAGATTTAGTTCTGTCTGCCTCGCCTGTAAAACTGTGCAGATGACTGTGTCTTATTTATTTCTGTATCCTTAACTCCTAGTGCAGTGACTGAAACCTACATGTTGGTTAAACAACGGAAACAAGATGATCTCTCTTTAGAAAGAGAGTTTGGTTACTTGAGTTTGACCGTAATAGAAAAATACAATTTGATCTTATGTGTTGAAACACATTTCCTAACTGATTTTCTTTTTATATTTAATGTGAGTGCATTTTATTTATTTATTTTTTAACATCTTTATTAGAGTATAATTGCTTTACAATGTTGTGTTAGTTTCTGCTGTATAAGAAAGTGAATCAGTGATATGTATACATATATCCCCATATCCCCTCCCTCCTGCGTCTCCCTCCCACCCTCCCTATCCCACCCCTCTAGGTGGTCACAAAGCACCAACCTGATCTCCCTGTTCTATGCGGCTGCTTCCCACTAGCTACCTATTTTACATTTGGTAGTGTATATAAGTCCATGCCACTCTCTCACTTCGTCCCAGCTTACCCTTCCCCCTCCCCGTGTCCTCAAGTCAATTCTCTACATCTGCGTCTTTATTCTTGTCCTGCCCCTAGGTTCATCAGAACATTCTCTTTTTTTTTTTTTTTAGGTTCCATATATATGTGTTAGCATACGGTATTTGTTTTTCTCTTTCTGACTTACTTCACTCTGTATGACAGACTCTAGGTCCATCCACCTCACTACAAATAACTCAATTTCGTTTCTTTTTATGCCTGAGTAATATTCCATTGTATATATGTGCCCCGTCTTCTTTATCCATTCATCTGTCGATGGACACTTAGGTTGCCTCCATTTCCTGACTATTGTAAATAGTGCTGCAACGAATATTGTGGTACCTGTCTGGTTTTTTTTTTTTTTTTTTTTTTTTTTTGCGGTACGTGGGCCTCTCACTGCTGCGGCCTCTCCCGTTGCGGAGCACAGGCTCCGGACGTGCAGGCTCAGTGGCCACGGCTCACGGGCCCAGCCACTCCATGGCATGTGGGATCTTCCCGGACCAGGGCACGAACCCGTGTCCCCTGCATCGGCAGGCGGACTCTCGACCACTGCGACACCAGGGAAGCCCCCTGTCTGTTTTTTAATTATGGTTTCCTCAGGGTATATGCCCAGTAGTGAGATTGCTGGGTCATATGGTAGTTCTATGTTTAGTTTTTTAAGGAACCTCCATACTGTTCTCCATAGTGGCTGTATCAATTTACATTCCCACCAACAGTGCAAGAGAGTTCCCTTTTCTCCACACCCTCTCCAGCATTTATGGTTTGTAGATTCTTTGATGATGGCCATTCTGACCGGTGTGAGGTGATACCTCATTGTAGTTTTGATTTGCATTTCTCTAATGATTAGTGATGTTGAGCATTCTTTCATGTGTTTTTTGGCAATCCGTATATCTTCTTTGGAGAAATGTCTATTTAAGTCTTCTGCCCATTTTTGGATTGGGTTGTTTGTTTTTTTGATATTGAGCTGCATGTGCTGCTTGTATATTTTGGAGATTAACCCTTTGTCAGTTGCTTCATTTGCAAATATTTCCTCACACTCTAGGGGTTGTCTTTTCGTCTTGTTTATAGTTTCCTTTGCTGTGCAAAAGCTTTTGTTTCATTAGGTCCCAATTGTTTATTTTTGTTTTTATTTCCAATTCTCTAGGAGGTGGGTCAAAAAGGATCTTGCTATAATTTATGTCATAGAGTGTTCTGCCTATGTTTTCCTCTAAGAGTTTTACAGCGTCTGGCCTTACATTTAGGTCTTTAACCTATTTTTAGTTTATTTTTGTGTATGGTGTTAGGAAGAGTTCTAATTTCATTCTTTTACATGTAGCTGTCCAGTTTTCTCAGCACCACTTGTTGAAGAGGCTGTCTTTTCTCCATTGTATACTCTTGCCTCCTTTATCAAAGATAAGGTGACCATATGTACATGGATTTATCTCTGGGCTTTCTATCCTGTTCCATTTATCTATATTTCTGTTTTTGTGCCAGTACCATACTGTCTTGATTACTGTAGCTTTGTAGTCTAGTCTGAAGTCCAGGAGCCTGATTCCTTCAGCTCCATTTTTCTTTCTCAAGATTGCTTTGGCTATTCGGGGTCTTTTGTGTTTCCATACAAATTGTGAAATTTTTTGTTCTAGTTCTGTGAAAAATGCCATTGGTAGTTTGATAGGGATTGCGTTGCGTCTGTAGATTGCTTTGGGTAGTATAATCATTTTCACAGTGTTGATTCTTCCAATCCAAGAACATGGTATATCTCTCCATCTGTTTGTATTGTCTTTAATTTCTTTCATCAGTGTCTTATAGTATTTTGCATACAGGTCTTTTGTCTCCTTAGGTAGGTTTATTCCTAGGTATATTATTATTTTTCTTGCAGTGGTAAATGGGAGTGTTTCCTTAATTTCTCTTTCAGATTTTTTGTCATTAGTGTATAAGAATGCAAGAGATTTCTGTGTATTAACTCCTGACTGATATTTTTGAGGAGTACACGAGAGCTCTCTTGCATATAATGAGAAACTAAAAGCTGAATGATGCTGTGGTCCGTGAGAGATTCCAGACTGTAAACCGAGTCAGAAAGATGTTCTTGTCCCTTTTCTTAAAAATTCTTATTAGGTCCTGATTTTACATTTCTTGTCTTTGATTTAGGTTTGTTATTAAAAGATGAAAACATCTGACTCCCTCATGTAAGTGATTTTGGTTTTGTGATGGCCCTAGATCTGCGCCATCCAATATGGTAGCCACTGGTCATGTGTGGCCAGTGCACATGTGAAGTGTTGCTGGTCTGAAGCATGATGCTCTATGAGAGTAAAATGCACACTGCATTTTGAAGACTTACTGTGAAAAAAAGAAGCTAAAGTAGCTCATTAATATTTTTTATATCGATTACACATTGAAATGATATTTTGAACACATTGAATTAAATAAAATATGCTATTAAAATTCATTCCACATGTTTCTTTTTATGTTTTTGTGTGTGGCTCCCAGAAAACCTTAAATTACACACATGGCTCACATTACATTTCTGTTGGACAACACTGATCTAGACCCTTCATACCCTCTACCGTTTTTGTGTTTCAGGTTTTTCTGTTTGCTTCTTCTCTCCCCCTGAAACACCATCACCACCACCAACAACAAAACACCCAGCTCTAAAGTGCATACCATCCAACTATGTTATTTACCACCCTCCTTGCTGTGACTGTCTACAGACCTCTGGGCCACTCTTCCAAATTCCCTAAGGATTTACCACCTGGCTCACAGCCAGTTTTTTCTAATGATATTCCTGTATCCTAGCCTATTTCCCAGTGAGTTCAATGTCCATGCAGACAATTCTTCCAACACCCTGGCTCCAGGTCCTGGTCTCACCTCAGAGGATCTTGTCCTCCACTCTCCCTCAGCAATTCATTCCCATGGCCATGCACTACATTTATTGATACCAGTAACCCCCAAACCACACCACTGCAATCTCAGCTTCAAGCATCCGACTGTTCAACCTCCGCCTCCTATTTTCCAGTTCTCTACGTTTAGTACTTGGACTTCAGCAGTTAGTTCTCTGACACTGCTGGGATCTACAGTCGAGGGCTCCTATTTCCTGTTCACCCTCTGTCACCTCTCTCCTGGCCTCACTTTTCTCCTAACTCTATTGAATTCCGTAGTCTATGTGCTGTAGTGTGTCCCCCACTTTCTATGTGCTATAATATGTCCCCCACTTTCCATTGCACCAGGCTGGTAGAACCCCAATCCTGGTTAAATCCATCTCTCCTCTTTCTGCACACTCACACCTGGACAGCTGAGCCAGCTGGAGAAAAGCACACGTCATGCCAATCATCTCTCTTTAAATTCATGAGCACTAATCCAGTCAAGCTCTAAGGTTTGCCCGGAAATCTTGCTCTTTGTATATTTACCCAGTCCTTTCCCTCTTTCACCTAATTACTTCACTTCTTGCCCTCTCTCCTTAAACCATTAACATCTCCTCACTCTTAGCGGATGACCTTGCTCCTGACTTTGCTGAAAAAAGAGATACTGCACATTCAGAAGAGAACTTCTTTCAACTTGTAACACTCCCTCTTCACTGGACCCACCTGGCTGCATCTTAAACCACACACTCTGCCTTCCCTCCTGTTCCCATGAATAAATTATGCTCCTAGCTTCTCAGTTTCTTTTGCTTCCTTCTCTTCATTCCCCCAAGCTCTAAACTTTGAAACGCTCCAAGGCGCAGTCCTTGGACCTCTTCTCCTTTTTAATGACCCATATTTCATAGGTTATCTCATCTAGCCTCATGACTTAACGTTTCACGTCGTTTTTTTGTGTGTGTGTCTGTGCATGATGATCTTTATTTATTTGTAACATTTTTATTGGAGTATAGTTGCTTTACAATGTTGTGTTAGTTTCTGCTGTACAGCAAAGTGAATCAGCTATACGTATATGTATATCCCCTCTTTTTTGGATTTCCTTCCCATTTAGGTCACCACAGAGCATCGAGTTCCCTGTGCTATGCAGTAGGTTCTCATTAGTTATCTATTTTATACATAGTAGTGTATATATGTCAATCCCAATCTCCCAGTTCATCCCACCTCCCTCCCCCCTTGGTACCCATACGTTTGTTCTCTACATCTGTGTCTCTGTTTCTCCTTTGCAAATAAGGTCACCTGTACCATTTTTCTAGATTCCACATATAAGCGATATTATACGATATTTGTTTTTCTTTTTCTGACTTACTTCACTCTGTAAGACTGTCTCTAGGTCCATGCACATCTCTGCAAATGGCACCGTTTCGTTCCTTTCTATGGCTGAGGAACATTTCACCTCTTTGCACACAGCCTACATCTGCTCCCACACCCCAGCTCCCGACATGCTTTGAGACAGCTCCGTTTGTCTGTTGCATGAGCTTCCCAAGCTCCGTATGGCCCCCCCAAAACTGCTCTCCCTGCACATTGCCCATTCAGCAAGTGGCTACAAACTCTTCTCTTTTCCTTCAATAACTCATATCTCACCTGTTAGCAATTCAAATTGCATCCAGAATCCAACCATGTCTCACTGTCTCCAAAACCACACTCTGGTCTGCGCCGTGGTCTGTGCTTTACTTTTCTCTATGGTGCTTATTACGATCTGACATCTATTTGTTTGTGTTGTTGTTATTAGTTATTGGTTATTGACTGCCTCCCCACTGGAATATAAACTCCAAGAGGTTGAAGCTTTGTCTGTTTCATTCACGGCTGTAGCCCAGTGCCTGAAACGGTGCCTGGCCTGAAGTTGGCACTGAAAAATATTTGGTGGATGAACTTGGGGATTATGGCTATCTTACCTACAAACTTCAAATAAAGCCTGGTCTGTACAGCAGCTCTTTGGTCAGCCATGCCATGGAATTGTGAATTCCGGTCCTTGTGTTTGGCTCCTAAGGGTACTGGGGTCTATATCTTATCTAATTATGAAACAAAAGGAGAATCCGCTCCAGTAAAAATAATTTCCAGGATGTCATCAGAACAGCTGAGGGAAGAGTTAGTGGGGAGAGGGGTCTCAGGACCGTGGAGCCAGGGACCTCTGTGGGCTCCTGGATCAAACACCGGAGAGGGAACTAGCCTTTTCACCAGCCCACCTGCTCACACAATATCACGTCTATGAACTGTTCTGCCTCAGGTGAGCTCGTTCAGAAAAGGCATCTACCTACAAATTAACTTTCTAGAGGTTAATTATTTTGCACATATAGGACCCTGTTTTGGAAGGGCCAAAAGCAAAGAACAATGTTGTACCACCACCAAAAAAAAAAAAAAAAAAAAGCCAAAGACGTCATGAGTTGGAACAAAGGAGATGACCTCTGTGGGCACCTCCCTTTTCCATTCCCCAGTGGTGGAAGTGGCTTATGTCTATTTGTTATATAACAGGAAGAGGGTGGGAGCCGTGCATATGTTTATTTAGCAATTCCTAAAGTGTGAGGGAAAGTTGCTGATAATCTTTGCTTTGCAGTCTCAAATATTTAGCATTTTTATTGGTTTTAGGTTAGTGCTTTGTTTAGTATCTGTCAATAGTGTTTTGCCACATGGTCTGGCCTATGGAGCACGAGGATATGAATACACCTTGTTGAAATGCACCATCTGTTCCCCAGGGATGGTTTGCAGGGCATACCTGGTCTGAGTAGGTGCACAGCTTCATCACAGATATTGAGACCACATAAAACACATACCTTCTAATTGTTCACACTTTTGAAAATATTGGTACCCTATTGAACATACTTTTCCCATATTGAATATTGGTACCCTACTGAACCACATAAAACACATACCTTCTAATTGTTCACACTTTTTGCAAATATTGGTACCCTCTCAATCACCCATCATTTATGGCACTTTATGCATTAAAAAGTGACAACAACAGCATTGCCCAAAGATGTATTTTGTCATTGCATTTTAATGTGATGAACCTGGTCTCTCAGGCCAGGAGATGAAGGCACAGAAGATGAGATGGTTTTCAAAACACCATTCAGAAAGCTCGGGCCAGACCAGATATGGACACCAGGAATTTGTTCCTCTTGCTTTGGCAGATCCCCTTTGGCGCTGAACCGCAAGCAAGTAGTAACACAGAATCAAAGGCTATTGGGGGGGATCAAAAAAGATGATTAAATCTGTTCCCTCTCAGTGAAATGTCTAATTTTATCTTTGTTGGAAAGAGAATTGTACAGTCTAGTAAACACTTTTTGTATAACTTGAAGGTTATAATCCGTAGCTGAAGTCTCCCTTTTACTGCAATTCATCAACCTTGATTTTTTCTTAAACTTATTTACAGAAAAATACCTGAAGAGCCCAGGCTGAGGTCCCCTCATGGATGAGGCAAACGGGACATCATTTGTTGCTGAGGAGTCCTCGAACGCCTCAACCAGCAGAAACACCTCAGTAACAGAGCCGCGTCGGGAAATTCCCATTGTGCACTGGGTGATCATGAGCATTTCCCCACTGGGCTTTGTTGAGAATGGAATTCTCCTCTGGTTCCTCTGCTTCCGGATGAGAAGAAATCCCTTCACCGTCTACATCACCCACTTGTCTGTTGCGGACATCTCATTACTCTTTTGCATCTTTATTCTGTCTGTCGACTATGCTTTAGATTACGAGCTCTCTTCCAGCTATTACTACACAATTGTCACATTGTCGGTGACATTTCTCTTTGGCTACAACACGGGTCTGTATCTGCTGACAGCCATCAGTGTGGAGAGGTGCCTGTCCGTCCTGTACCCCATCTGGTACCGCTGCCATCGCCCCAAGCACCAGTCAGCATTCGTCTGTGCCCTCCTGTGGACACTTTCCTGCTTAGTGACCACCATGGAATACGTCATGTGCATTGACAGTGAAGGACAGACTCACTCCCGAAGTGACTGCAGGGCGGTGATCATCTTCATAGCCATTCTGAGCTTCCTGGTCTTCACGCCACTAATGGCGGTGTCCAGCGCCATCTTGGTAGTGAAGATTCGGAAGAATGCGTGGGCTTCCCATTCCTCGAAGCTGTATCTTGTCATCACGGTCACCATCATCATATTCTTCATCTTCGCCATGCCCATGAGGCTCCTCTACCTGCTCTATTATGAGTACTGGTCGACGTTCAGGAACTTGCACCACATTTCTCTTCTCTTCTCTACAATCAATAGCAGCGCCAACCCTTTTATTTACTTCTTCGTGGGCAGCAGCAGGAAGAAGCGGTTCAAGGAGTCCTTAAAAGTGGTCCTGACCAGGGCTTTCAAAGATGAGATGCAACCCAGGCGCCCGGAAGACCACACCACCACCACCACTGAAACTGAGACTGTCGTCTGACAGGTGGAGGAAATTGTGGACAAAAACAGTGGGACACAGATGAGCCATAGTTTGTGCTTGGGATGCAACTGAATATCTCCTAAATACGGTATAGAAGGACACATTACCCCATATGCATGAGATGCTAATTAATGCTGAGACTGTACTCTTGCGCTGTACCTTCTGGAAATGCCTAAATACATGTTGGAACTCTATCCTTTCTGCAGCTTTCAAAAATCCCCTTCTGTTCCTCTTCAGCTCTCCTGGCAGCATTTTCCCATCAACTATAAAAACTACTCCAGCAGGAACATTTACATATGTTTACAGGAAAGGGTACAAGTATTTGATGGACCTTGAGAAGGTGAAGCCATAGAGCGGGAAGAACATGGGTTTTGGAGTCAGGCTGACTCTGTCCTTTGCTGCTGGTGTGACCTCAGGTTTAACCCCCAGGGACCTCATTTCCTCAGTATAAAATGGTAACAGTAATAGTCCATACCTCCCGGGCTTGTGGTGAGGATGAACCGAGAACATGAGGTATGCAAAGCACATGGCACACCTCAACGTTAAGAAACCTCAGTCTTTCTGATGCCTTTAAGTGGAAGAAGAAATACACATTTCTGTTCTGTAAAGCACAGACACACACAAACACAGACATGCATACACACACACACGTGTACGCACAACTCTATGGTGTACAAACATTGTTACCTGTTTTTATTTTTATTTTATTTATTTATTTTTTTTGTGGTACGCGGGCCTCTCACTGTTGCGGCCTCTCCCATTGCAGAGCACAGGCTCCGGACGCGCAGGCTCAGCGGCCATGGCTCACGGGCCCAGCTGCTCCGCGGCATGTAGGATCCTCCCGGACCGGGGCACGAACCCGCGTCCCCTGCATCGGCAGGCGGACTCTCAACCACTGTGCCACCAGGGAAGCCCTGTTACCTGTTTTTAAATGTTGAATGTTCTTTCTGTTTGCTACTTGAGAACTTTTCATGGGACAACACTTCTATAGAAAACATCTGCAGATGTTATAACCCCCCAACCGTCGTGTGTTAGAGCATCATTTCCGGCTGTGAGGGAGAACGTTTAGCTACCAGTAGAGGAATTTCTCACGGCTTCCCTTCCCTCTGTGGGAAGGCTTGATGCAAAGAAAGTCTGTTTTGAAATCTTTTGCTGGATATAAATGTTTATGAATGAAACTTACTTCATGAGTTCATGAGGGTGATTGGAACCTCACCACTCCCCCTGCCCCGCCCCGCCCCCATGAAGTGGGTGATGTGTTTATAGCCACAAAGTTCCCGCCTGCAGGCAGGTACAGGGTCCTGAGCATATTCTTCTGTCATTCCTGGAAGGAGGCTCCGCAGCAGGGGCTGAGGAGAGTGTGGCCATATCTCGGAGGGAACCCGGACATTTCTCCCAAGACAGATCTTTGCAGGCTTTCATTGGCATCTCAGTGCCCTGCGGCTTGCCTGCCGTGACTTGCGTCCGTACCTTCAGGCACGATGTCCCAGGTTTTAGCTGGGAAGCCCATCGTAGTTTATGGACCACGTTGCTGTGTTTGGTTTCCTGCTGCCTCTTCTGGACGTCCCATGAAAATGGCCACGCTTCATGTGACTCTGGGGGAGTAAAGTGTTCACACCCATAAATCAGCTCATTAATATTTATATAACTGTGGGTCTCCGAAGGTTCAGAGAAGCTGTGATGAAATGGTTCCCTGTTCCCACCTGTTTCTGCTCCATCCTCTTCCTTTGCAGGAAACGGTCACCTGTAACCATGGGGCCAGCCTCGCTGGGAGCGATACGCAAAGCTTTCCCACCCAGCCAAACTTGGAGGCAGGAGGCTTTTCAGTGGGTGATGACATCTGATTCAGAAACAAAGCAGCTTGCTTTCAGGAGCCCAGATGGGTGTGGAGCAGTGACATTTAGGATGATCTTATTTTTGATTGAAAACAGAGCATCTTCGCTGGGAAAGAACAGAATATGGAGATCAGAGTCAGTCTCCTCCGTTCCCCATCGTCTGCCCTGAGGCCGCGCTGCCTCTGGGTTAGTGAAAAAGGGATCAACCTCATCTCATCTCAAAGGGATCTTGGTCTCAAAGAGGAACTTAAATACTCTTAGAAACCAGGAAATTTCTACACCGCTGAGACCACTAGTCTCTGGCCATGGCATCTGCCCTGTGTGTGAGCCCCCTGTGCGTCATCTCTCGCCCCGTCTGGGAGACCTCTGGTGGCCCTGGTCCAGTCACTCTCACTGTGTCCCCCTCATTCTCTGTCTCACCCAGGCTGTTGAGTGGGCAGAGAACCCTCCCCATGGTCTGATTAGGGCTCCAGCCGAGGTGCGGTCCTAGCAGGCTGGCCTCTTGTCAGGGCCCCGTGAACTCTTCCTCCATAACCTGGGCAGCTCTTCCAAACCCCCTCTCTCTCTCTGAAATCTCTCTGTCTGGAACCTTTCCCCTCACTGTCACTCTCTCTTCACTACCTTCAGACATAGGTGACTGGAAAAAAAAAAGAGTCAAGCCGTTAGGCAATGACTCTCAGGTCCCCCTCCATCTAGGAGGACCCCAATCCTCACCATTCCTTTCCTCTTCATCTCCACTATGAAGATTTTTCTTCTCTTCCAAATTTTCCTGTCCGCCAGCCTCCCAGACAATAATCCAACACTTATATTAGCAACCAAAGTGGTTTTCTTTTCCTTTGGCTGAACAGCGTGACATATGGGGTCTTAGCTCCCCGATCAGGGATTGAACCCACATCCCCTGCAGTGGAAGCATAGAGTCCCAACCACTGGACCGCCAGGGAAGTCCCAAAGTGGGGTTTTTTTTAAAGTGAAAAACCAAGTCTTTGAAGTGGTCCAGAAGGTTCTCCGTGACCTGCCCCCGTGTGACTCTCCGGGGCTCGTGCGGCTCACTTCTCCCGTCCCTCCTACCCTCCTCGAGATCCTTTGGAAATGCCAAGTGCACTCCTATTCCTGGGCTTTCCTCTTCAATGTTCCTTCTGCCTGGGATGCTTCCCCACAGGTCTCTGCTCCCCCCTCCCCTCAGGATCTGGTCAGATGTCACCTCAGCAGGGGGCTCTCTGCCACCGGACAGCAGCCCCTGCCCCCTCGCTTCTCCTCCCTGGTTCTCCTCCGCACTCATGATCATCACTGTGTCACACATCGATTGGCTCGTCTGTGCCTCTAGAAGGTCAGCTCCCTTGTCTGTGCACCTAGAGGGTCAGCTCCCTTGTCTGTGCACCTAGAGGGTTCAGCTCCCTTGTCTGTGCACCTAGAGGGTCAGCTCCCTTGTCTGTGCACCTAGAAGGCCAGCTCCCTTGTCTGTGCACCTAGAAGGTCAGCTTCCTTGTCTGTGCCTCTAGAAGGTCAGCTCCCTTCTCTGTGCACCTAAAAGGTCAGGTCCCTGGAAGCACAGCTGGAATCCGCTGCTCCCCTCTCTGGGCTCATTTTCTCCCACAAACACGCAGGCTCTATTGCTTGCATCTTCACACAAACCAATAGTTCAAACAGGGAAGCCGTTCTCCACACTCCTGTTCAGCTCCTCCGCCATCTCTCCTTCCCTTCACAGACAACCTTCTGGAAAGGCCCTTGCACGCTCATGCTCTGTCTTTTCTCCTTACCAGCCCCCTCCACCCCCTGCAGGCTGACTCCAGACCTTCCCACCAGCCCAACTGGCCCAGCGAGGAACATGAGTGCCTTCCACGTTGCTCAGCTGATGGCTTCTCTTCTACTCATACCGTTTGAGGCATCTGACATGCTGACCATCCTCTTCCTGAGAATCTCTCTTTTCTCGGATTCTAGTTAATCACTCTCCCTTCCAGCTCTCATTTGAATCCAATCCTTCCTATTCGGAGTCATCTCATCTCTGTCATTGCTCTTTCTCTGCTCCTCCTTTATTTAGTTATTTTTTATTGGAGTCTAGTTGATTTACAATGTTGTGTTTTAGTTTCTGCTGTACAGCAAGGTGATTCAGTTATACACACATACATATATGCATTCTTTTTCATGTTCTTTTCCATTATGGTTTATTATAGGACATTGAATATCGTTCCCTGTGCTGTACAGTAGGGCCTTGCTGTCTTTCCTGCTCCTCCCTTAAACGTGTCTGTGTTTCCCGGGATTCAGTACCTGGGCCTGTGCCCTTCCCCCTCTGCACCGTCTCCCTGGGTCCTGATCCACAGTCGCTCACACAGTCATGACCCTCAACTCTGCACTGACTGACAACACTCTGCACTGGGCTCTGGTCCTGTACGTTCAGCCACCTAGAGGACACTTGAACTTGATGCCCTGCAACACCTCAACTGCAGCCTGATCAGTCCCCACCATTCCTCCTGTATTCCTCTCTCAGGGTGACACCCTAGTCACCCTGTAACCCAAGCGATGCTATTCCCTTTGCTGAGATGGCCCTCCCCCACTATTTTTATTTCTTTATATATTTTAATTTTTTTTGTTATTTTATTTATTTTTATTATTATTATTATTTTTTTGCATTACACGGGCCTCTCACTGTTGTGGCCTCTCCCGTTGAGGAGCACAGGCTCCGGATGCACAGGCTCAGCGGCCATGGCTCACAGGCCCAGCCGCTCCGCGGCACGTGGGATCTTCCCGGACCGGGGCACGAACCCGTGTCCCCTGCATCGGCAGGCGGACTCAACCACTGCGCCACCAGGGAAGCCCTCCCTCACTCTTTAATCTGGCAAACTCCACTTATTCATCCACATCCAGCTCCCGCATCAGCCACTTAGCTGCGCCTGCCTGGAACCTGGCTTCCTGGGTGACCATATCACACCTTCTCTTTCCTGGTCTTTCTTCCTGCATCTTCTTCCTGCCCTCACTCTCAGCTGATGCCTTGCTTCCCTTTACCAAGAATAGAAGCTTTCCACGTCTTACCAACATCCCATCTTCCGATCCAGCTGCACCTCTCTGCACACAGCTTTCTCCTCCTCTCCCTCTGGGCCCCCTCCCTTGTTGCCTCCGCCCAGGGACATTTCTCCAGCAATTCTGTCCTCGTTGTCCTGTATCATCAGCTTCAGTCCAGGCCAAGAGAAGACAGATGTTCCGGAAGCAGGAAGGGGGCGAGTCGGTGCAGCATCAGCCTGGGCTAACTGGTCCCCCGCCCTGCGTGACGGTTGTTTCTCTGCAGATAACACTTGTGCACTGAGTTAGCAAGCAGAGGGCCCAGTGGTCCCCTGTCCTCTTCCTCTGCCCTGTGCCTGGTGGAGATGGACTCGGGACAGAGCTGTATGGGGAGCACCCGGCAGATGTCTCATGAGATTCCTACAATTTCACTGCTAGTGCAATAATTCCCCTGAGATTAAATTTGGACTTTTCACTCAATCCTTTGTAAAATTACAAATCATCTGTGGAAGGGACAACATACCAAGTCGTATATAATTCTTTCTGTGCTTTTTCTCAAGGAAAGGAGTATTACAAGACTAGACACCCTGGTGTTAAGGCTGCAGAATCAGGAAGTGGAGAGTTGGGGGCAGGGGTACAGGAAGCAGGAGGAGGAGCCATAAGGTACCTGGTCTCCTGATAACACGTACAGGGAGCTTCTTTTCTTTTTATTTCACATTCGACTCCCTAACATTACAGAATCGTATTGAGAGTGAAAATCCTCAAAACAGGAAAACACTAATAACCAAATGTGTCATTTATAAAACTGGTTCCCACCAAGCCTCCCTCTCTGCTTAGAATGCGGCTCTCTCCCACTGCCTCATCAACATTTTTGTGAATCAATCTCACAACAGTTGACAATGCAAACACCACGCAAACTGACTGCAAAGTTAAACTGGCGATCCTGCAAGATATTTGAGATTCTGTGGAGCTGGTAAGAGAAGTAGGGGTAATAACACTGCAAACTATTGTCAAGAGAGCAGGGGGCAGAGTTAGACCTGATGGCAGTTGAATCAGAGGAAAATAAATAAGGATAGTGATGAGATGAGAGCTTCCCAAAAGAAGGGTTTTAATGTGAAACATTTAAGGAAGGGTCTTGGGAAAACTGATGAAGCCCTCAGGTATTTTTGCAAAAATTAGCCATTTCTCAACACTCAGCAAAAGTAACCATGAAGTAAAGGACATCATATCATGATATCGTGTCATTAGCTCTTTTCTGCAGCTGACAACAAGAAGATATTGTCATTTCTCAAGGTTCTGTGGGATCATTGAGCTCAGCTGGGTGCTTCTCATTTGGGGTCTCTTGTAGCTGCCATCAGATGTTGGCTGAGGCCGCAGGGGTCTGAAGGCTGGACTGGGAAAGAATCCAAGATGGCACACTCACATGGTTGATGGGCGGGCCGCTGTGGGCTCAGCTGGAGAGGCCGTCCAGAGCTCCCACACGTGGCCTCTTGATGTGGCTAGAGTTTCTTACAACATGGCCACTGTGTTCTGAGGGAAAAAGCTCCTGAGAATGAGCTTTTCCAAAAGGCCCCAAATCAATATGTGGTTGATATTACAGATATTCCCCATTTTATTGAGATATAATTGACCTAAAACATTGTATTAGTTTTAGATGTACAACATTACAATAAGTTTTGATAAAAAACAAAATAAAAATTTTTTTCATAATTTTAATTTTACTTTTCAAAATAATGTATTCAGCTTTTTCTTTTTTTCAGGATTTACTGTGAGATTTTGGTCTTCATTTTAACAAGTTTCCTTTCTAAGAAACTTTTTAAAGAACGTTATTAAAACTAGTCATTCTTGGATAAGGAGATCCTCTTCACTAATTATTATTTTAAAATGTGTACATATGCATGTAACACAAAGGTTTAAATTGTCAAAGCAGATTCAATGTGAATTATAGATCTTACCCAACAGAAAACTAATGATTCAAGTAATACAGGCAAAGGCAGGCACCAATGAAACATTCTGTCCTGGAGGAGCCCAAAACTGAGATGCAGTTCTCCAAACGTCCCCTTTTCCTACACCAGAACATATTTTAGTTTCCAACTGACTGATGAGTTTTGAGTGATGAAGACAGACATATGGTTCTCGAAGGAAGACATTTAGGTTTGGGGCCCCTTGGCTTTATACTCTGTTACTTACACAGATAGAAAATATGTATGTGACCACTTCCCCTTCTCTGCCCCATAAACCTGTATATTCCAAAATTTAAAAAAAATTTTATTTTATATTGGAGTATAGGTGAATAATAATATTGTGTTAGTTTCAGGTGTACAGCAAAGTGATTCATATAATATATATATACATGTATCTATTCTTTTTCAAATTATTTTCCCATTTAGTTTATTACAGAATATCAAACAGAGTTCCCTGTGCTATACAGTAGGTCCTTATTGGTCTATACATTCCAAATTTATTCACAATAATCAATCTTGACAGATCAGGTATATCCTGCCGAAAATAGGACCATTTCCCTGAGTACAACATGTTTACAAGGCAGTCTGACTGAGGTTAGATTCTCTTCAAGGAGCCCCAGTTGAGGTGATTCGTTCCCCAGGGCACTCCCTGTAGGGAAGAGAGTTCCAGGCAAACACTGCCTTTCTAATCTCTTAGCCAACACCTGACTAAATGCTTGAGGCAGAGACCTTGTCTTACAAGTAGGGGAGCGGCGAGAGGACACTGCACTTGTGGTGAGGAGATGAAGACTAAAGCCTGACTATTTCCTAACTGTGCAAGAGTCAACACATTAACCTCTCTGACTCCGTTATCTATACTCAGTGACTTAGTTGGAATTCCCTCCAAAGCAGAGCCTGAGGCAAGGATTTTGTTCCTAGAATCTAAATGTGTAGAAGCTCATCCCAGGGAGCACGAGAGGGAGTGAGGAATTCAGATGGAAACAAGGAGGTCAAAATAGGGTGACTCAGTGAGTACAGGGACCCAGGACAGTGGGGACCCTCTGAGGGACCACAGGTAACTCACCTCAGAACTGCCCTCCTTGGGGGTTCAGGTGGTGCCGAGCCACCACCTCCTGCCCCTCATAGGCGAGGGTCACTTTCAGAGTGACAACATCCAGCTCTTCTGGGCCTGCCCTGTGCCAGGTGTAGTGTGGCCTGAGGTGAGCACACTGCTTGTAGGTGACCTCAGGTGGCCCCGTAGCTGCCTGACAGCATCTGCTCTAATGGGATAAAAATAACCTGCCTCACAAAGTAATTGTGCCAAGTAAGTGAGATAATGTGTGTGAAACTCTGTGTAAACTGGGGAGCAGCCACCAAAAGTTAGCTGTTCCTTGAAGACATCACGCTAAGTGATGGACCAATCACGGAAGCACAAATACCATACAATCCCGCATATGAGAGGCGCCTAGAGGAATCAAATTCCCAAAGACAGAAAGTGGAGGGGTGGGTGCCAGGGGCCGGCGGAGGGGGGACAGGGAGCTATTGTTTAATGGGGACAGAGCTTTAGTCTGGGAAGACGAAAAAGTTCTGGCGACGGTGGGGATGAGTGCGCGACAATGTGAATATATTTCATGCCACTAAAATGTACACTTAAAAATCATTAACGTGGTAAATTTCACGTGATGTATATTTTAGCGAAATAAAAACAATCCGTGCTCACACGTTCGAGGCAGTAGGTGTGATTCTCAGCTTGCTCGATGGTATCTGGCCCTGTGATGAGAACCAAGCCCATGGTGCTGATGGCAAAGAAGGAAGACAGACTTCCTCTGTCACCCCGGGGGGCGTGGCCCTGGCGCTGTCTCCAGGGACAGCGCAGAGACAGGAGGCTAATTAACAGTACAGCTCAGAATCAGTTTTTTTTGTTTTGTTTATTTGTTTTTTGCAGTACGTGGGCCCCTCACTGTTGTGGCCTCTCCCGTTGTGGAGCACAGGCTCCGGACGCGCAGGCTCAGCGGCCATGGCTCACGGGCCCAGCCGCTCCGCGGCATGTGGGATCTTCCCGGACCGGGGCACGAACCCGTGTCCCCTGCATCGGCAGGCGGACTCTCAACCACTGCGCCACCAGGGAAGCCCCAGAATCAGTTTTTTGAAACAAGTGGCGTCTCCTCTGAAGCAGCCCCACTCAGCCTCAGCGAAGCCCCTGCAGAGGCCACAGAAGGAGCTTTTAGGGCTTCGTGGGCCTTGCTGTCTGTGTTGCGATGACTCAACTCTGCCATTTCTTGTATGAAAGCAGCTGGAAACAATAGTAAATGAATGAGTACAGTGGTGTGCCGATAAAATTTTCTTTACAGATACTAAAAATTAAATCTCATGTAATTATATGTGTCATAAAAATTCTTTTTTCCTTTAACCATTAAAAAATGTCAAAAATTACTCTTAGTTTGTAGGAAAGCAAGTGGTGGCCAGCTCTGGCGTCAGCTGTACTTTGCCACCCTGGCCTAGAGTATTCTGGGAATCTCTCTTCTGGAATGGCCTTCAGTGTGGCAGCAGCACTTTCATTTGGACTCCTGACCTCCCTGGTGGCAAATCTTCATTGCTTCCTGGAGACTGGACTTTTCAAAAGGACCAGCAGACATCCTGACCCAAACCTGATGGATGAGACTGGTGTAAAGCTGAGAAATTTCATTTTTGGAAAATCATAAGGTGATACTAGAAAACGAAGGAGAAATTTTCTATGGTGGAAATATTCTTGGTTGTAAATAGAATTCCAATGCTATGCTCAGAGACCATTTTACGCAGTCATGCCAAACTACATTCTCTGGATTCAGAGGGACTTACTGGAGTTTTTCAGAAACCAGGAATGAAATATTTGTGCGTAAGAATTCTTGTTGGGGTTTTAGAAGGATAAAGATCTCGCATATGCCTCTTGGGTACAGCATGAATAAACTCTAATTGCTAACAAATTAAAAAACCAGAACATTTCTAATATTGGGTTGATTAGCACTTGTAAGCTTTGTACCATCACCATCTTAATCTAGGAACATAAGCCTTGTCCCGAGTTGTGGGATAAATATTACAGGATATTATTCATGCAAAGGTCACGATCACACTGATTTGTTGATGTATGCTTTTGATCAAAGTGTACCCTTTAGAATGATTTGCTCTTAGTCAAACACAGAAAGCTAAAAATATTCCTTAAAGCACAAACAAAATAACAGCACAATGAACCATCATTAAAAATCCTTCAGCCTGGGCTTCCTAGGTGGCACAGTGGTTAAGAATCTGCCTGCCAGTGCAGGGGACACGGGTTCAAGCCCTGGTCCAGGAAGAACCCGCATGCTGCGGAGCAACTAAGGCCGAGAGCCACAACTACTAAGCCTGTGCTCTAGAGCCTGCGAGCCACAACTACTAAGCCCACATGCCACAACTACTGAAGCCCAGACACTTAGAGCCCGTGCTCCGCAACAAGAGAAGCCACCGTAATGAGAAGCCCGCGCACCGCAACCAAGAGTAGCCCCCGCTCTCTGCAACTAGAGAAAGCCCGCGCGCAGCAACGAAGACCCAATGAAGCCAAAAATAAATAAATTAATTAATTTAAAAAAAATCCTTCAGCCTCATTACTGGTTGAGTGTGCACGAACGTTTATGGGAAATCGAAGTGGGCTCCCGTGTCTTCCTATCTTCCTTCTTCCAAGGAGAGAGGAACTCGATGGGGCCGGAGGGACCAAGGGGCCCTTTCTCCCTGCATCTGAGTCAGGGACTCACTAACCCAGTGAGGGCACGACAGCTCAGATTGTGTGTTTGGAGGGCTTAACACCCAACTCTTGCCTTTTATCTCTATAGACCAGAACAAGGGTGTTTTCAGTGTCAGGTTTGAAGGGCCTTCGGTTAGACACATGAAGTAGGAAGATCAACGTTAGTTTCACATGGATGGAGTGTGTCCATCAGGTGGGTGGCCCGGCTCAGTCCTCCCCATCCAGCCGTGTTCTCTGGGCCCGTCCATGGGGAAGGGGTGCAGCGCCCTCTCCCCAGGGACCCGCGGGTGTTAATCATCACTCTTAGATCATTCCTGCTCACCTTGGCTTTTCCTCACTCACCTTGTTCCCTACTTTCTATCATTTTCCTTACTCGTCTTAAAATCTGATGAACTGAGATGAGAGAAGACGATGCCAGTGAGGGCCCAGCATCGTTGAGGCTACAGATGTCGGAGAGAACCCCTGGGTCCCCGGGCCCTCCTGGCACAGATCACGGCACCAAGGAGAACAGAATGAAATGATAACGCTGCGCAAGTGGCCTGGGAGATGGGGTGAACCTGTGCCCTCTCTCTCGGGTTAGAGAGAGACCCCTGAAAGACCGGGGGTGCTCATCAAAGCTGGTCTGAGTTCAGTGAGGGAGCATCGGGAGGTCGAGGCAGGACACCTTTGTCTTAGGAGTTGAGCGGTATCTGTTGGATGACAGACAAACTCTGCAAGTTAGGGTTTCTCAGGAGGTGTCCCCAGAGAGGTCCCAGCTCCCGCCTCGGTCCACAGCCTGGGATGAGACCAGGGGACTCCTCAGAGAAAGAGTCCTCCCTCCAGGCCCAAGTGGCTCCTGGAAGGGTTCCTGGTCCACAGGGAGACCACACCAAGAGGAAGTGCTGAGATAATTTATAGTCATTGGACAGAAGAGTTTCACGTCTGTTGAATCTAATAATTAAGACATTGGACTTGTATTTTACATGACTTTGTTTTTCACTTCATTTTTCAAGTCGTTTATTTTTGTTATATTTTGCAAAAGAAAGAGTCTGCAATGGATTGTTAATAAAAACAAAAGGATAATGTCCGTGGCCACAGATTGTTGGCAGACACTGCTCGAAGGCTCTGTGGACTTAGATCATCCCTACTTCTCCTTTCTCCTCCTGGGGAGTTGTTCTTAACTGTAAAGTCATGCTCTTGTGTCCTGTTGTGCTGTACCATGTTATGCTGGGTATGGGAAAGCAGGCATCAGCAACCTGAAGAACGGAAAGTTCTTGGGTTTCTGTCGAGGAGGCTGAGTGGCAGCCTCAGGGTTGGCTGCCCTGATGAGTTGGTCAGGCTGCTGCTGTTGACACTGGCCACATCCATCACCTGGACACCCCCGCGGAGGCCGGGCTTTGCTGCCTGCTGCCTCTGCCCGCCACACAGTTACACTCTCATCACGTGTGGGCAGAGTCCTGGGCGAGTTTACACACTCAGGACCTGGTCACCACAGGGCAGGTGGAGGGGGTACCTGCCCTCGTGACACCTGGGCCTCTACAGTCCACAGATGCTCCACATCAGGGGACCCTCTGAAACGGCAAATGCCTGCTCCACGACTTTCCTGCCCACACATGTCCCTCCCCCATTTCTAAGTGCTCCCACCTCCCTCTCCAGCTCAAAGCATCTCCAGTTATTGCATCAGCTCCGACTCTAGGATGTCTTGGAGATGACTTTTCTCTTCTTTTTTCTTGCCCTGGAATCCTTTTCTGGGTTTAGAGAGAAGCAACGAAATAGGAAACCCTAAGAAGAAAATCACGGGGTAGCGAATATTCATCATTTTGGTAATTAGCCTCTGAAAAGTTATTTTTCATTCAATTTACATTCTGTCAAGCTTCAATCTGTACACCTAAATGGTGCGTCCTAAGGTACAGCTTTAGCACGACCTACATGTGAAGGAGTGGATGATAGTAAAAAATTATATGATGACCAGCTGTGAGAGCTTTTTTTCGATTCCATGATTTTTCATAAGAAACTAAGGGACAAACTTCCTTATCGTTTCAAGAACCTTGGTCAGCTTTAAGTTTGGGTATGTGTGGGACTTGTGTTTTAAACAAAAGGGGGTCAGTTGATTTTGTACAGTGAATTTTTCACATCTTTTAGAGCAATATTATTTTTTAAAAATTCGTTTTATTGAAGTATAGTTGATTTACAATGATGTGTTAATTTCTGCTGTACAGCAAAGTGATTCAGTTATACATATATATTCTTTTCATATTCTTTTCCACTACAGTTTATTACAGGATATTGAATGTAGTTCTCTGTGCTATATGTGTTGTTTACCCATTCTATGTATAATAGTTTGCATCTGCTAATCCCAGACTCCCAATCCAACCCTCCCCATCCCCCATCCCTTAGCAACCACAGGTCTGCTCTCTATGTCTGTGAGTCTGCTTTTGTTTCGGAGATAAGTTCATTTGTGTCATATTTTAGATTCCACATATAAGTGATATTATATGGTATTTGTCTTTCTCTTTCTGACTTACTTCACATGGTATGATCATCTCTAAGTCCATCCATATTGCTGCAAATGGCATTATTTCATTTTTTTATGGCTGAGTAGTATTCCATTGCATATATATACCACATCTTCTTTATCCATTCATCTGTTGATGGACATTTAGGTTGTTTCCATGTCTTGGCTATTGTGAACAGTGCTGCTATGAACATAGGGGTGCATGTGTCTTTTTGAATTATAGTTTTATCCAGATGTATGCCCAAGAGCAGGATTTAGAGCAATATTCTTTTCTGGAGTGCACATGAGTTCACAAGTAAGACCAATTGGCCATTGTTATGAGACTTCATTTGCATAAAGAATGATACCTACCTTGTGAGAAGTAGAAACTAATACTACCAACTCACATCGCTATCTACTGTTTGCCAGGCACTTTTCTTAGGGCTCCAGTTGTGTATCTCACTTAATACAACCTTATAAAGACATACTATTATTATCTCTACTTTTCAGACCAACGTCCTCACACTAGTTAACGGTAGATGAAGAATCCAAGCTGTGATGGTCTGACTCCGGAACTTCTGCTCTTTGTCTTGCTCCTATATTAGAATCTTTCCCATGTTGACCAAAGATCACTTCCACTGTGGATTCTGAAAAGGAAGCTGAGAAATCTATGCCATGTAGACGACATGAGGAGTCACTGGGGAAAGATGAAGATGTTCCTTCAAGCTTAATATCTTTCGCAGAGACGAGCGGTGCAGAGTTTAGCTGTTAGGAAAACAAAGTCTTGATGTCCTGTCTCCTCCGTCGTTCCCCTGTCTTCCTCCCCCAGCCCAGCTGCTGCGGTTTGCTGATATAACTGCTAAACTCTACGGAAAAAACAGAACTGGGGCTGCTCCAAGATTCTCATCTCAGGTTTTAAAGGAAGGTTCTGCAGGACACCGGGCTGCCATTGCCCACCAAGCAGACCAGAATAACCCAGGGGATGGAGAATTAGGGCTGCCTCTAGGGAGTGTCTGCAAATTCCTGCTTCATGGGCCATTTTTACCTTTGGTGGTTCCTCCTGGGAACGGATCCTGTGGACCTGTGCCTTGTAGACATTCCAGTGCAGAACCTGGCAAGTTGAAGGGTACAGAATGAGAATGTAAGACAGACGGGGCTGGAAACACGATGGGCTCGAAAGCACCTTGAGAAGAATTGGAAAGAAATTAGTCAATACAACATAAGGCTAAAGACGTGACGAAACACTTGATAAATGAACTAAGAAGGCTGAAATTGGTTTGAGAAAGATAAGAATGAACAGTACACAAACGTATGAATAAAGCATGAATTGTGTCATGATTAGCAGGAATCCATACCTTCTTTCATCAAGGAGCTTAAATGTTTTAAAATAAATTTTAAACTCTTTATGTACCCTATTCCCCTCCCCATTTTTGGAGCCCCTTCCTTTTCCAGAATGATCCAGGACAGTAGATCAATGACCCACCCTTTTAGCCTCAAGCCTCCAGAGAGGCCTCATCTCTGACAGCTTTCGTCTCTCTCAACTAACTGTCGAGTGAATGAATGAAAAAAGCTTTCATATGAAAAACTAATAATGAATAAATGAATTTCCTCTTTCCCCTTCTGTGTGCCAGGCTCAGATTCTGCTTTGGGAAATTCCTTCAGGGCAGTCCGTGTTTCATCTACTCACACCTACATCAACGGCTGCCCTACATTTTCTCATTATCACTGTCTTTCAATTAACATTTTGTCACACATGCTGCATAACATATCCTTTTTGTGTGTGTGCTTTTTATAAAAATGGTATCATATTCTATGTAGCTTTCTGAAAAATTCTTTTTCCACCTAACATTATGTTGCGGAGTTCACCTGTGCTGTTGTGTGTGGTTTAGTTCTCTTACTTTGACTGCTGAAATACCACAGTTTATTTATTCTCCTGTCAGTGAATTGTTTCCAGGTTTTTTTTTGTTTGTTTTTAAGCTGGAAATGGTTCTGTTTGGGAGCTTTTCTATACATGTCTCTTTGTACACTTGTGCAAGAATTTCTCTTGGGCACATACCTGGAAGTAACATTTCTGGGTCAGATTTATGATACCATAGCAGAGTGTTTTCTGAAGTGCAGCAGGTCAGATGGTGTGAACCAGTTCACACTCCCCCACAGTACACAAGTCCAGCTGACCCGCTCAGTGGGTGCAGAAGATCCGGCTGATCCTCCGTACATGTCTCAGCGTTTGCCAGTCTGGAGGGTATAAAACAGTATACTGCTGTGGACTTAATTTGCACTTACCAGAGTCCAAAAGAGTTGAGCATCTTTTTATGGTTATTAGCCATTTATGCTGGACTGAAGTGAAGAGTGTCCCCTCTGTCCCCAAAATTCATGTCCACTCCAAAAAAAAAAGAAAAAAGAAATTAATTATAAATAAATAAATACGAAAGAAAAACAGACAAACAGACCAAAAAATTCATGTCTACTTGGAACCTCAGAATGTTACCTTACTTGGAAATAGAGTCTTTGTATATGGAATTAATTAATTTACGATGGGGTCATTCTGGATGAGGGTAAGCCTTGAATCCAATGACGCGTGCGCTAATAAGAGTGCCCTGTGAAGACAGACTTAGAGGGAGGGCAGCCATGTGAAAACAGAAGAGGAAATTGGAGTTGCATCTACAAGCCAAGGAATGCCAAAAATGGCCAGCAACCACCAGATGGAGACAAAGAAAGATTCCTCTCTCGAGCTTTCAGAGGGAGCATGCCCCTGCCGGCACCGTGCATCTTTTCCACTGGTCAAATTTTTAAAAATCTCTCTGGCAAGACCATACTGCCTTAATTATTATAGCTTTAGTAATTAAGTCTTGATATCCGGTAGGGAAATTTCCTCACCCGATTTATTTTTTTAGGAGTAATGTAGCAAATGCTGTCAATGTACCCCTTGGGTTCCTTTACAAGGTCCATTTCACTACTAGAGTTTCCCAGGAACACTTCCTAATAAATTACTTTCCTATGTACCCCTGTCTCAGGGTCTTCTGGAGAACTATTTAAAAATTTTGATATTCCACATACATTTTAGAGTATCTTTTCAGGTTACATAAAAATCCTGTTGTGATTTTATTTGGAACTGTGTAGAGTATATAGATCAGTTTAGGTGGAGAATTATGCCCTTATGTTATGAAATATTTTTTACATGTGAATATAAAATATTTTTCTATTTATAAGTCTTTAGTAACTTTCAACAAATGTTTCATAATTTTCTGAGTAATGATCTTGCACATATTTTATCAGATTTATTTCTATAGTTTTTACTGCTGTTGTAAATGTTGAGGGTTTTGTTTTAATTTCGCTTCCTAACTGTTGCTACTCTATAGAAAAGCGATAGACTTTTACTCTTGGTCTTAATGTTTGGTATGCCTGGTAATTTTTGGTTGAATTCTGGACGTTGTATATGAGAACTATATGTCAGGATCTCTTTGTCAGTCGAGTGAAGCGCAGAGACTCCTTCTTAGAAGATTATTTTTAAATGCAGAAAATAAAATACATGAGATTACAAAGAAATCAGTGATACTGAATTGTAGCCCAAATGATCTGGGGGGTCCATAGATCCTAGTTGAAGAACATGTAGAAGTTCTGGGTGATGTTATCTTCCACCAGAGAAGGCTCACGGCAAACTGTGGTGAAGTAGAGAGAGTGGAGTTTGAGGACCTCAATCCAGTCACGAGCTGAGCTGATCTGAGACTGACCTGCAGTTTTGGAAGGCTTTGTCTGTTTCTGGTTTGCACTCCCCTGCTAGGGTGCCACCCCTCCACGAGTTCCAAATAGGAGCTTCTTTTAGTGTTTGATACCTCCCAACAAAGTGAAAATCTCAACCACCCAGTGTTTTAGGGAGTAATATATTTAGCAGAAGCAGGTATATTTCTGCAGATAATAGCCTCTGACAGAGTGTAGATATCAAGACTTCATCACAGGGTTCTGACATTTAAGAACTCAGGGGTTTGGAGTTTTATTGGCTTTTAAAGATAGGCAGAGCTTAATAGGCCAAATAAATTATCATTTAGTTTTCTGCTTAAAATGCTATAAATGGCATTTTACAAGTTCTGTCTGTCATCTCTTTTTATGAGGAACATTAACTATTCCTCTAGCATAATATTTTTGTGAAGGACAGGACATTTCTAAATATATTAATTAATTACTAAATAATAAGACAAATGAAAGGTCAGAGGTCACTTGTCTTCCATCTTTTCTTTCAGTGATCCAAAAAATTGTTTAAGATGTTCTTAATGTACAGTTCTGAACTTATAGTTAATTTACATTGGGTTTTGGCAACAGAAAGGGTTATATAATTGTGCAACCTCCTTCTACCAAATAGAGATCTGAGTTTTAAAAAAATCTCACTATTTAAATTTAGAAAATATTGACCCTGGTTACGAAGGAAAACTTTTTAAGACTTATTTTTTTAGAGTCATTTTAGCTTCACAACAAAATTGACAGGAAGATACAGAAATTTCTTATAAGCCCTGCCCCCACATATGCATAGCCTCCTCCATTATCAACAACCTCCACCAGAGGGTATATTGGGTACCACTGATGGACCTGCATTGACACATCGTAGTCATAGTCCATGGTTTACATTACAGTTCAGTTCTTATATTGTACATGCTATGGATTTGAATGAAAGCATGATGGTATGCATCCATCATTTTAGTATCATACAGAGTAGTTTCACTGCCTTAAACATCCTCTGTGCTCTATTTATCTCTCCCCCAAACGTCTGGCAGCCACTGATTTCTTTTTTTACTGTCTTTATAGTTTTGCCTTTTCCAGAATGTTATATAGTTGAAATCATACAATATATAGCCTATTCAGATTGGCTTCTTACACTTAGTAATTTGTATTTAAGGTTTCTCCATATCTTTTCATGGCTTGAAAGCTCATTTTTTTTTAGCTCAGAATAATATTCTATTGTCTGTATGTACCATAGTTTATTTATCCATTCACCTATTAAACGGTACCTTGTTGCTTCCAAGTTTTGGCAATTATGAATAAAACCACTGTAAACACACATGTGCAGCTTTTTGTGTGGACATAAATTTTCAACTCCTTTGGGTAAATACCAAGGAGCATGGGTGCTGGATCCTATGTTTAGTATGATCAGTTTTATAAGAAACTGCCAAACTGTCTTCCAAAGTGAGTGTAACTTTTTGCATTCCCATCAGCAATGAATGAGAGTTCCTGTAGCTCCACATCCTCATTAGTATTTCGTGTTGTCGGATTTCTGGATTCTGGCAATTCTAATAGGTGTGTAGTGGTATCCCACTGTTGTTTTAGTTTGTATTTCCCTGATGACATATGATGTGGAGCATCATTTCATATGCTTATATGCCATCTGCGTATGTTTTTTGGTGAAGTATCTGTTAAGGTCTTTGGCTATTTTCATATCAGGTTATTTGTTTTCTTACTGTTGAGTTTTAAGTGTTCTTTGTATATTTTAAATAACAGTTCTTGATCAGATGTGTCTTTTGCAAATATTTTTTACCTAGTCAGTGCCCTGTCTTCTCATTCTCTTGACGTTGTCTTTTACATAGAAGTTTTTAATTTTAATGAAGTTCAGTTTCTCAGTTTATCAACTATTTTTTCATGGATTGTGCAAGAAGAACTTTTTTTCTTTTGATTTTTTACATATTTTTTCTTGTTAATAAAGATACAACAATAAATATAGTATAATACTCTCCATATCACATTATTTCAATGACTTGAGGTCAGCTGGAAGAAAAATACAGTCCTCCATAGTATGTGGCTTTAAAATTGTTATTCTGATTCTCCACCTTATCTGTTTAAATCAGTTCAACATTTATTGAACATCTCCTACATGCCATACACTATGCTAAGCATCAGTAATGTGGTCCTGGCTCAAAGAGTCTATATGTTACACCATGCCTGAGTGTCAGCAGTACAGGATTGCTCCATAGACTAAGTGTACCAACAAGTCAGGAATCAAAAACAAAGCAAAACAAAATATTTTTTGAACGCAATATTTATTTTCCATGAATTTATTTAGCCTTTTGCATTCAGAAAAATCTAGAAATTATTTTTAATTTCAGCACACATGTAAGTTTGGAGTTTTATAGTTTAGTGTTCTTATTTTGAAGTTCCTTGAGGGCAGGTGGTGGGCATCATACCCTTTTCAGTGCTGGGGAGTACTAAAGGTCTCAGTGTAGTTTGAGTTTAAATTCTGACTTTGCAAACTCAGTTGAGAGAAACTTAGAAGATAGAGACAGAATACTTCATTCACCCTGCCTGCTTCTCCTCCCCAGCACACCCTCTAGAATTCTTTGGGCTAGGGGCAAGAAATTCAAGGAGGGTGGGGAAAAATTTGATTCAGAGAATGTGGGGATTTCAAAGTTACCTCTCACCTCCCAAGAGTTTGAAGGGTGGGCAGGAAGGGTCATACAAACGTTCTTCCATGAGACGCGACTCTTGTGGTCAGTCAAGAGTTTCAAGGCTGATCAAGGAAGAGACAGGACCACGAGGTGGCAGTGTTGCACAATAAGAATTATTGGGTTGCCTCTGGGGAAGTCCCTCTCAGCAGGCGACCCTCCAGGGACAGTGGGCACTGGGCCACCACGAAACTGGGGAAAAGGGTGGGAAACTCCCAGGGTGTCTAGGTGATGTCACTCAGCAGCAGGGTGGATTGGAGAGCTCCCAAGGGCAGCAGGGATCTAGGGTGGTTAATTTTATATATCAACTTGACTGGACCATGGGGTGCTCAGATTTTTGGTTAAACCTGATTCTGGGTGTTTCTGGATGAGACTGACATTTGAATTGATAGACCGAGTGAAGCAAATTGCCCTCCGCAACATGGGTAGGCCTCATTCAATGCACTGGAGACCTGAATAGAACAAAAAAGCCTTAGTAAGGGAGACTGTGCTCCCTCTGCCTGCCTGTGCCAGGCTGGGACCTTGCCTTTGGACTTGGACTTGGACTTGAACTGGAATCTACACCATCAGCTCTCCTGGATATCCAGTTGCCAACTGCAAATCTAAGGAAGTCTCGGACTCCAGAACCACATGAGCCAATTCCTTATAACAAATCATTTATATGTATATATATGTGTGTGTGTATCTCTATATCTATATATCTTTCTAGCTATCCATCACTCCTATCGATTCTGTTTCTCTAAAGAATCTAATAAGGGGTCTTTTAGAGCTACAGGGTTTGTCTTATCCATGGCTAGTGGATGTGTTAAGTGCAGTTTCATGTGGTATGTAAAGTAGGCAGTCTCCAAATGGCTAAAAATACATTTATTTGGACTATATGTGAAACAACTGAATGTGTGAGAAATTGAGTTTGGGTGCCAGTGGGCTCTGAGCTAACAGTCCTAGCCTGCTGTGAAAAAGAAAATGACATGGGGACCATTTTAGGCCAGCGTACAGGAGCCCTCTGTGGCCCATTTATATAACAACTCTGGAGGGAAAAGAGGAGGGTCCTTAATTAGTGAAAGTCTTGATAGCTGATTGCGCTTTCCCTAATTCTGGAGTCCTCTCTGTTATGGGATGGCAGTGCGCTGAGGGGACCTTATATTTCATGTGAACTCTCTATCACCCTTGTTTGTCCACTCCACACGAGCCTGGAGAGGGGAGTGAGGACTCAGGTAACCATAGCAACAGTAACAAGAAGAGCTGCATCCTCTCAGCCACTATCTATGGCTTTACGTTTCCCTGGCAGAGTTCCAGGCAGTTCTACATACTTCAGTGCGTCTACTGCAGCCACTGTGTTTGCTTAATAGTGTTCATTTTGTTTTAATAATTTAAAGATATTAAATGCTTATTATAGAGGATCTGGGAAGTAGAAAAACATTGAGAATTAAAAGGGACCCATACTAGAGATAACTACTAACATTTTTATATACTTCCTCGTAGTATTTTTTTTTTTTTTTTTTTTTTTTTTGTGGTATGCAGGCCTCTCACTGTTGCGGCCTCTCCCATTGCGGAGCACAGGCTCCGGACGCGCAGGCTCAGCAGCCATGGATCACGGGCCCAGCCACTCCTCAGCATGTGGGATCTTCCTGGACCAGGGCACGAACCCGTGTCCCCTGCATCAGCAGGCAGACTCTCAACCACTGCTCCACCAGGGAAGCCGTCCTCTTAGTATTTTTAAAGGCATATTTGTAAATATTGAACATCATTAATGTTTTGTATTCAGCTTTTTGCACTTTACATTAAATCATATGCTTTTCCTGTGTCATTAAGTATGCTTTAGAAGGATAATTTTAATGTCAGCATAAAATGACACTCTACAGTTTTAGCATAGTTTGTCCAATTGTTGGATGTTCAGTTTGGTTCCCCGTTTGCCCATTGATAACCCATGGCCAGTCACTGCAGGGCCCTGGATGCACCCGCTGCTGTTGCTCCAGATGAGGTCGGGAAGGGCTCTCTGCCCTGTCAGTGTTAATGCTTCTAGGCATCAAAGAAGATGAAAGCACTTTCTCAGTCTCTCTCTGCATCTCTGATCTTACAACATTTGTTTAATGTCATCCTATTAAGTGGGTCCAAGCCCTCTTCTGAGAAAGGCTGAAGCTGCCAAAGCCAATAAACCAAACTGGCTGGAAAAGGAGAGCAGGGCTGGCTGACTGGAAGCTTCCTGGGTGATAAATGAGGCATTATCCCAAAAAGAACACTACACAAATGTGGTGTTTTCACATTGAATTCATGTTAAAACCCATAATGAGCCACTTCGTACCCATTAAGATGGCTGTTATTAAAAAAATGGAAACTAGCCAGCGTTGGCAAGGATGTGGAGAATCGGAGCCCTTATGTACTGTTGGTAAGAATGCAAGTGGTGCAGCAGCTATGGAAAACAGCATGATGGGTTCTCAGAAAGTTAACGCAGAACTACCATATCATCCAGCAGTCCCTCTCCTAGGTATGTGCCCAAATTGAATTTGGGCATAATTGAAAGCAGGGACTTGAACAGGTATCGGTCTACTCTGTTCATAGCAGCCTTATGCACAGGAGCCAAAAAGTGGAAACAATCAAAATGTTTACCAGGAGATGAACAGAAAAACCAAATGTGGTATATCCATACAATGGAATATTATTTAGCCTTGAAAAAGAGTGAAATTCTGATACACACTACAACATGGATGAACCCAGAAGACAACATGCTAAATGAAATAAGCCAGACAGAAAAGGATTCCACTTATGTGAGGTACTAGGGTAATGAGATTCATGGGACAGAAAGTAAAGTGGTAGTTGCTTGGGGCTCGGGAGCAGGCCAATGAGGGATCATTGTTTACTGGATATAGTTTCAGTTTTACAAGACGAAACAGTTCTGGAGATGGATGGTGGCAGTGACTGTACAAGACTGTAAATGTACGTAATACCACTGAACTGTACACTTAAACATGATTAAAATGGTAAATTTTTTGTTATGTATATTTTCCACAAAGAATAAACATGCACACGATGGTTGCAGAGCCACAGGAGTAGAACCTGACGCTAAAACCTAGTAGAAGAGTGAAAGACTATTTTTTTAACCTTTAAATTTTATTAATTTTTTTATATTTAGGAGTTTACAAACTTCTTGATGTTTTCCTTAATGATTCCATTCTTTAAAAAAACTTTTTAGTTTATATTGGAGTATAGTTGATTGACAATGTTGTGTTAGTTTCTGGTGTACAGCAAAGTGATTTAGTTAGACATATACATATATCTATTCTTTTTCAGATTCTTTTCTCATATAGGTTATTACAGAGTATTGAGTAGAGTTCCCTGTGCTCTACAGGAGGTCCTTGTTGGTTATCATCTATTTCATATATAGTCGTGTGTGTATGTTACTCCCAACCTCCTAATTTATCCCCCCCACCTCTTTCCCCTTTGGTAACCCTAAATTTGTGTTCTAAGTCTGTGAGTGTGTTTTGTAAATAAATTCATTTGTATAATTTTTTGGATTCCACATATAAGTGATATCATATGATATTTCTCTGTCTGACTTACTTCGCTTAGTATGATAATCTCTAGGTCCATCCATATTACTGCAAATGGCATTATTTCATTCTTTTTTATGGCTGAGCAATATTCAACTGTATATATGCGCCACATCTTCTTTATCCATTCATCTGTCGATGGACATTTAGGTTGTTTCCATGTCTTGGCTGTGGTTGCACAGCAGCAGAGGTGGAGCCCTACGCTAGAACCTAGTAGAAGAGTGAAAGACCTAAAAAAAAAAAAGAGTTCAGGTTGATTGCCAGGTCCACCCAGGGAAGGAATGGTGTGTCTACCTTGCTGATATTATACTCTCTGCAAATAGAACAGGGGGTGCTCAAGGTTTGTTGAATGGATGCACCTAAGCTGGAAAGGCTCCCAGGGAGCCCTCTGGGCCGGTCATCAAGTTATTGTCTCTCAGCAAGCAGCCTCTGCACTCAGCTGTGTGATGCTGGGGCCGGGGCTCTGCAAACAAAGTGCTGCTTTGCTAGTGGCTCCTCCAAGTTACTGCCAACTGGGGGCCCAAGAGGGAGGTTGAAGGCGGGGGGGCACTCCTCCTTGCTTCCTTCCTATGGGCTCCGTGTCTGCTTGTGTGCTGAGAAGCCAGAGCTGGTGTACTGAATTAAGAATATGCAGATTTTGACCTGCTAAGTGGGGGTGGCAGACAAGACATCCACTCGGGGACGGCAGGGAGCTCCCTCAGCATCTGAGCTCCCACTTTGAGGGCGTGAAAACCCTGGGGTCACTTTGATTGAAGGTGCAGTTTCAATAGACCCACACAAAGAAAGTAGAGTCACAAGATTTATTATTACTTACGGATCCCAGAAACGAACGGGGCACAGAGAGCCGAGGGGCGGGCAGTCCCCCATCCCAGGTCACCTGGGAGTAGGAGACAGCAGGGCAGCGAACAGCCAGTGCTTATTAGATGGTTGGGGCGAAGGTCACGGACTTTTCCCAGGCTTCACTCTAAGCGGTTATTGTAAAAGATGTCCCAGGAAAACTAAAACAGGAACTGTGGCGGGTGTCCTAAACTCAAGTCTCCAGACCCTGGGTGTGAGAAGTTATCAGACTATAAAATGCCTAAGCAGCAACTCAGAAAAACAGAGTTGTTTTCCTTAAAAGTTGTTTTTCTCAGAAGTTGTTTTTCTCATCACAGCTTGTGATCCTGTGATCCTCAACTCTGCCGGTATCACTGAGCCCACTTCAGAGACCCCAGCATCAGCTGCCAGTAGCCCCTCCTCAGAGGCCGGGATTCCAGGGCCACGCCCCACCAAGAGTCTTAGTAATACCAACCCCGTCTCTTTGTTCTCCAGCCCCGGGGTATGTCTCCAGCAGTTCCTTTAGTGTATCCTTAAAGATACCTTAAAGGTACTATAGGAACCTCCATACTGTTCTCCATAGTGGTTGTATCAATTTACATTCCCACCAACAAGGGAGATGCAAGAGGGAAGACATACGGGAACATATGTATATGTATAACTGATTCACTTTGTTGTAAAGCAGAAACTAACACACCATTGTAAAGCAATTATACTCCAATAAAGATGTTAAAAAAAACAAAGTTATTATAGGGTTTCCTCTTGCCCTTTCAGTTACCTAATTAACAACTTTATATGTAAGTGACAGTCTTTTATATTAAATTCTTTCTGCTCCAATAAATGAGGTGGGCCCTGTCTCCTGCCCAGGAGCTGACTGGGGAGCCTTGCAGGAGGAAGGGTGTACAAGGGTTCCCTGGGGCATGGGGAATTGGACCTGGTGGGGAAAGCCCAGCCATCCTCATTATCTTTAACCTTCATGTGGCTACTCCCACCCTTAGGTGCTTCCTGCAGCTTCTGTCAGGTCCAGCCGCAGGGCCAGTACAGGAAGTTGTACAACCGGCTGTCCCTCCCTCAGGACCAAACTCAAATACCTACAGGGACCGGGCAGCGGATAGAAAAGACAAGGCTATCTGATGAGACCTCCACCTCCACCACGGCCCCCACTTAACCCTCCAAAATTTGGAAGTTAGTCTGGGGAAAGGCACTGACCAAGGTGATTTCTACTCTCCAGTGGATTGATGGCTCCACACAGAAATTAAATTCAGTGTCAAACTCCAATTTAAAAAAAAAGAATTAATTTAAAAAAAGACAAGGCTAGATAGAAAAGTGGCCGGGAGTACAGCAGGGAGCACTGGCAAGGAGCTGAAAGGTCAGCGTAAGGGGGGCAGACACTGTCAGTCCATCACTGCCAGGAGAGAGGCAGGCTCCGCGGCGCCTGATCTTCTCATGTTTTAAAAGCCACAAATGTGGGGCTTCCCTGGTAGTGCAGTGGTTGAGAGTCCGCCTGCTGATGCAGGGGACGTGGGTTTGTGCCCCGGTCCGGGAAGATCCCACATGCCACGGAGCGGCTGGGCCCGTGAGCTATGGCCGCAGGGCCTGCACTTCAGGAGCCTGTGCTCCGTAACGGGGGAGGCCACAGCGGTGAGAGGCCCACGTATTGCAAACAAAACAAACAAAAAAGCCACAAATGTGGATTTTCATGTGACGTAACCCCATTTTATTTTTTGTTTATGTATTTTTATAAATTTATTTATTTTATTTTTGACTGTTGGGTCTTCGCTGCTGTGCGCGGGCTTTCTCTAGTTGCGGCGAGCGGGGGCTACTTTTTGTTGCGGTGTGCAGGCTTCTCATTGCGGTGGCTTCTCTTGTTGCGGACCACAGGCTGTAGGCGTGCGGGCTTCAGTAGTTGTGGCACACAGGCTCAGTAGTTGTGGCTTGTGGGCTCAGTAGTTCTGGCGCATAGGCTTAGTTGCTCCGCGCCATGTGGGATCTTCCCGGACCAGAGCTCAAACCCCTGCCCCCTGCATTGGCTGGTGGATTCTACCACTGTGCCACCAGGGAAGCCCCATAACTCCATTTTAAAACCTTGGTAACTAATTTTTAAAAAGTCATATATGAACCAAACATTGAATGACTGTGGGCTATTGATCTGCCAGGTTGTGACATCTGCCCTGGAAAGCCAACCCCTGGAATGCCTTCATCCTGCATGGTCCCAGCAGGCCTGGGATGTGTTTGCCACAGTCTTTCTCTGAGAGCTTTAATGTCGAGTTCTGTGAGTTTCCGCGTGTGCCTTTACTTCTTTTCCCAGGAGGCCGACTGACCTGGGAAAAGTCCCAGCTGCATCCCTAACATGCCAGGCTTCTTCTAGCAGATATGCAGATCGGGACCCCGCAGGACCCTGGCTCCTTTTGGTGTTTCTGACTTTAAATGGATAAAATGCGAGACCCAGTTTTAACCTGGCCAAAGCTACCTTGCTGGGCTTGGGGAAATCAGAACAGCATCTTCTTGAAGCGAGTGTGGCAGCTTCAGGAAGTGGGGTGACCTTTCACCTGATTAGTACCTAAAGAAGTATTTACTTAAAAACCAAAGAAGACACAAGATAGCCTATTCTTATCTGCAGGGTTTTGAAGAGAAGATGAGACAAAGATATTTGGGGTTTGGGGGGGCTACCTGACATGCAGTGTTTCCCTGTAAATATGCCAAGTCGCTCTGCTCAGGATGGCGCGAGGGGTGAGGCCACAGGTGGGGTGGAGCGGGGAGGCGGGCGCAGGTGGAACCAGAGGAAGAGGAACGGGGGTGTGATAGTGAGGTGCACGGAGGCCAGTCGCTCCCCATCTTTTGCTCTGATGTCGCTCAATTTCCCAGTGACCTGTTCACTGGCGCCCCAAGTCCACACACACTTGTCCTTTGTTATCAGACAGCAACTGTTTCCAAGTTTTTTGCTTCTACACAAAAACTCACAAGCAGTCCCTAATTTTTCTCATGATAAAGGAAAACATGAGGTTGTCTCTATGGAAGAAAGAGTCAGCACGGGCGTTAACCTGGTACCAGTGATAACTGGGTACCCCACCTTCCCCAGACGCACTGGAGAATACGGACGGCACACTCACCAATGACTGTGAACTGTGGTCCAAGCTCGTGTAAACGTCCCTCAGCCTCGGGGATTTGATGGTACTTCGACCACAGGGCTCATTGTCGTCCCAGCGGTTCACCGATGAGGTGCGGGTCCCCGCAACCTGAGGGGATGACTTCTAATGCACCTGGGGTCTCTTTTTATTTTGCACAAAATAAAGAGAATAAGCAACATGGGGTATGAGGGCCACACAGCAGAGCTTGGCGTTAAAGGGACACTGAGAGCAAAGTAAGGGTGCCCCGCGCCTCCCAGAGGCTCTATCGCCGCGGCCTCAGCTCGGAGCTCACTCACGAGCCCCAGCGAGGCCAAGTTCACCGCCTGCCACACTTGGAGGAGAGCGGCCCTCAGCGCAGGGCTGTGCCGGGTCCTCGGTCTGGCACCCAGTCGTGAATGCCGCTCTCCCTGTTTCTGGGCAGGCGGCTGGCCGGGGAGATCTGGCTCTCCAGCCTGAAAGTTGGACAAAAGGCTGTGTAAGGTCGTGAGCTTGGTGACGGCCCCGCACGACTTCCCTCCCTTCTGAAGACTCAGTGTCCAACCACTCAAAGTATTGTTCAGTCTGAACTGCCCCTGGGGGACCAGTCCCTCCGCAGGCACAGAGTTAATCACAGCAGTGGACTCTAACATTTACACTTTTTTTTTTTGCAGTGAGCATTTTTTTTTTCCAAGGGCTTCAAATGCTTGGCTTTTTATTTATTTATTTATTTATTTATTTATTTATTTATGGCTGTGTTGGGTCTTCATTTCTGTGTGAGCTTTTCTCTAGTTGCGGCGAGCGGGGGCCACTCTTCATCGCAGTGCGCGGGCCTCTCACTATCGTGGCCTCTCTTATTGCGGAGCGCAGGCTCCAGACGCGCAGGCTCAGTAGTTGTGGCTCACAGGCCTAGTTGCTCCGCGGCATGTGGGATCTTCCCAGACCAGGGCTCGAACCCGTGTCCCCTGCATTAGCAGGCAGATTCTCAACCACTGTGCCACCAGGGAAGCCCTGCAATGAGCATTTATTCAAACAATAAGCAGATAAAAATCGAGCTGTTCGCTTGGACGCAGGGCAGACCTGAGACCTGCTTGCCCACCCGCCCCTTGACGGCAGCTCCAGCCCCGCGGTTGGCCCGAGTCCTCTGTGACCCCTGGTTCTCTCGGGTCGCACGTCCAACGTGGCAGCAAATCCTCTTCCCTCTACCTCCAAGATGTATCCAGGGTTCTCCTCCTTCTCGCGTCCCCGTTCTGCCACCTGCTCCAAGCCACCTTCACCTCTGACTTGGATCAGTGCAGGGGACTTAAGTGGTCTCTCGGCTTCTTTGCTTGTCTTCTTGCAGGAGCCCAAGTGCCCTTTTCAGGTAACAGCCACATCATGTCATTCTTCTGCTCAAAGTCTGCAGTGGCTCCCATCCCGCTCAGCGTAAAACCAAAGGCCCCACAGCAGCTTACAGGACCCGACCTGCCCCAGCCCTGTTAGTTCTCTGGCTCACCTCCTACCCCTCTGTCTCTCATTCTGCTCCAGGCACACTGGCCTCCTGGGTATTAACCCCAGCACACCAGGCAGGCTTCCACCTCAGGGCCTTTGCACCTGCTCTGTCCTGGCCATGAATGCTCTGCACGGCTCTCTGACTCCTTTCACTGCTCTGGAGCACAGGTCACTGCTGCCCTCTGGGTGAGGCCTTCCCAGGCCACCACGTGCAGAATATAACCTTTTCCCTCCGTGAACCCATCCCCCTCCCTGCTTTGTTTTCTCCACATCACCATGAACATAGGTATCTATTTTGTCTCTTTCCCACCCCTCCCCCAGCATAGACTCCACGAGGACAAGGATTTGTGTGTTTCCTTCTGAAGCATCTCCTCACAGAGCAAGGGTTGAAAAAACACCAGGTCGGAGGGCTGTGTATGGCCCATTTCTGTACTATATGACCATATCAGGCTATGAACACGAATGCTTATTTCAAACAACTGACCTATTCAGGTAAAAATAAATCATCATGCCCCCACGGTGTGAGGGTAACACTCATCCCAATATTCCCCTCATGTCAGAAAACCACTGGCGGGCTTCCCTGGTGGCTCAGTGGTTAAGAATCCTCCTGCCAATGCAGGGGACACGGGTTGGAGCCCTGGTCCGGGAAGATCCCACGTGTCGCCAAGCAACTAAGCCCGCGTGCCACAACTACCGAGCTCGTGTGCCACAACTACTGAAGCCAGCGAGCCTAAATCCTGTGCTCCGCAACAAGAGAAGCCACCTCAATGAGAAGCCCGCGCACCGCAATGAAGAGTAGCCCCCGCTCACTGCAACTAGAGAAAGCCCGTGTGCAGCAACGAAGACCCAACGCAGCCAAAAATAAATAAATAAAATAAATAAATTTATTAAAAAAAAAAAAAGAAAAGAAAACTACTGGCTCCCAGTCTCTTGGAGGTGTCTATGTCCTTCTACACCAAGTTGAGAACATGACACCTACTCCTTTAAAAAAAATGCTTTCTTACGGTAAATTTCAAATATAGACAAACATTGAGAAAACACTGGTTTCCCATGAACTCATGGCTCAGCTTCAACAGTTGTCAACATTCTGCAGCCTGTTTTCCTTTACCCCACCCTGTTTGGTGGTGGTGTTTGTAGTGATTGCTGCTGACGTATTTTAAAGCAAATCCAGATAGTGTGTCTCCTGTAAATAATTCCAGATGTATCTTTGGAGGTTATTCTTGATCTAAGAAGGGCTCCGCTCTGTCTGAGAAGGTCATGTCCTTCAATCGAAGGAATATCTTTGCAGAGAGGCACATGGGCCTGGAGGAGAAAGGGAGACCCAGGCCAGCCAGGCTGGAAGCCAGTCGGTAGTACACGGTGCAATGGTGGCTCCTCCAGCCGGCGTCCCAGGCAGCTAAGTCTGGGGTTCAAGGACCCCAGGCCCCCCATCATCTGGGAAGAGGTAGCTGCCCTACTTGCTAAGGCAGATCACACAGATCTTCTCTTGCCTCTTCTGGCCCCATGTCATCAGACACAACCCAAACTCAACACACCCACGGCATCTCAGCGGCTAATTGGTTAGAAATGACAAGAGTCTGCATGGCCAGCCCATGAGGACTCATCCTGGTCAACATCTCCAGGTGGGACAACACTGAAAGCTACTACTACTGTATCATCAGATGTGGTTTTCCGAGCATCACTACAAGGAATAGAGTTTTCCATTTGTGAAATGTATTGGACAGCAATCAGAAATGCACCAGGTCTTTAGCAGATTGAAAATTATGGGGGAAAAAGAGATTGTCATGAACGTGAAAGACCTTTTTGACAAAATGAAAAAAATGTTCGCCTAAGTGTGACTTGGAGGGTGTACATTACGGCTCTATGACACGTCCCACAGCTTGGCCTGATGCTAAAGACTCTGGTTCCACAGATGCCGGAAAGGGGATGCTCAGCCCCTCAGCTCCTTCTCCACAAGGGCTCGTTGGAACATTTACAAAATCTGTGTCGAAGCACATCAGAACCCAGGTGTGATCTCCTTCTGGAGCCATGTCTCTTTTCTCCTGGGGCTTACCTGAAAGGAAACTCACCACCAGGGTGTCAGATCTGTTGATGATTGGCTGGCATCATTGCTACATTAGCATGGTCAGGAGCGTTATGTCTGATCATTCTATATTGGTTTCAATGGGCCACCAAGGAGCCTTTGCCAAATGACCAGCAATGGCAGTCTTCCTACTTCCTCATTTTTGGGCCCTGGGCCAATTGGACCATCCCCAGGCTGCAGAGAAAGCCACAGGTCTCAGTGGATACCAAAGGGGCAGGTGACCCAGTGGAGGCTGTAATGTGGAGGGGTCCAGAGAGGGTGAAAAGCTAGGGATCTTGGAGTGAGACAGAGGAATCCCAGACCCAAAGAGGGTTGAAGGAGAGGGTGGTGGAGAATGGGAGGACATAAGGGTGAGGAGGATGGGCCCCTGGGCTGCTTGGTCCCTTCTGGGGGGGGGTATTGCATGTATCTAAGAGGTGACAGAACGTGGTAATGAGGAAGCTGATGGTGGGGGCCCCTTTGCCGGGGTCTGTGTTCTGGCTGTGGCAGCACCCTAGTTGGTTGCTCCAAACCTCACCCTCCCCGTGACCCAGTTTCCTTATCTGTACAACGGGGATGAGTATAACAGTATTCATCTCACCTGTGGTTGTGAGGAGTAAATGCCATTCTACGAACAGCACTTAGAATGTGGGGTGCAGGAAGCTGCAGAGTGTCAATCATGATGACTTCCTAGCCCTCGGGCCTCAGCTGTGGCTGAGATGTGGTTATGGATGCGGAATCGGCTCCGACTGGCTGGGTATTTATTAAACACCTTGGGCTCGGCTCTCACCCATGCCAGCTTATGTGCTCCCCATGGAGAGGTTGTCGGGCAAGAGACATTACCTTTATTCTATGTGGGAGAAGCTGAGGCTCAGAGAGGGTGCCTTGCTCTGAGTCACACAGCAGGATGTGGCTTCACGCTTACCTCCTCTCCTCTATCGGCACCCTCCCTCCTCCCCTGCCCCCAGGCCTTGGGGGAACTGTGGCTATCCCTAAGAGCATGCCTACTGAAATAAAAGTAGGAAGCAATGCAGGAGGCAAGCGCCAGAAGCCATTTTCCGAGGGCCTGACCAGGGACATGCTGCTCGTAAGGGCTCCGGTCCACGATGCAGCCGCTCTGGGGACACCAGGGCCACTGCGGGGCAGTGAGCAGCTGTGTTCCGGTCTCAGGAAGCCTCTTTCACATCTACTGCTGCCTTTGGAAGCTCCTGGTGCTCTTGCATCTCAGGTGGGCTTGACGGAAATCACGTGGTGAAGGAAGGAAGCCCGCAGGGGACCTCAGCCACCGAGCCCACAGGATGCTCAGCACCAAACTGGCCCTGCAGCTACTTGTTCAGTTATGTAGACTGGAGGGCATTTGACTCTGTGAGCTCAAAGCTTTCTTCCAGTGAGAGAGCCTACATTTCCATCTCTTTCTATGAAAAGACCCCCAAGAGTTTTGCGTGTAAGGAAAGAGAGAGAGAAATAGAAGCCAAAGCTTAGTTCTCTCTTCTCTCTTTCTTTAACAGGTTCGTGTTTGCTCTTCCGCTGTTCTTGATTGTGGGAGTAATTCAAAGTCCCAAGCATGCAAAAACCAGTTGGAAATGTTTTAAAAGTGCAGCCAAATAGGCATTTCTCTTCCAAATAACAAGTCTGATTCCACTGTTGGATTTTTTCAACTTTTCACGAATTATTTAACTTTGATTTTAATGCTTTCTCACTGAATAAATATGCCTAAATAGGTTAAAGGAACAGAGAAATAAGATCATCCAAAAACATGAGTCATACAATGTGCTCTAGTGATAAGAGTCCTGGACTGGGGATGAGAAAACGTGGTTTTGCTTCTGACCCTGTCATGGGGTGTGGACTCTGGAAGCCATTTACCTCTTGGGGCCTATTTCTTCCTCCGTCAAATTAAGTGGGTAGGACTCTCAGGGGGGCAATTGTTATTTTGGGGATATTCACTTCCTGTTTCCTTTTTCTTCTGGTCATGGGACCCTGGCTTTCCTTTGGAGCATCACCCTTCTTCCACTGTCATGTTTTCCAGATGGGGCTCCAACAGAAGCCTGGATTTGGGGATCCCTTCTGTGGCAGGAAGGAATCAGAAAGGATGCTTCTCATAGCATGAAGGGACCTCCTAGGAATGAAATTTTTATGTTAAAGTAAAAATGGCTAAGGCACAAAAGTATATCTCATCCCCTGTATCAGTCAGCAATGCTGCATAACAAACTGCCACAAATTTAGCAACTTAAAACAACATACATTCATCATCACAGAGTTTCTGTGGGTGAGGAGTCTGGGCATGGCTTAGCTGGGTCCTTAGCCTGGGCTGTGGTCAAGGTGTCGGCCGGGACTGAGTAAGACTTGTTCCCACACTCCTTCAGGTGGTTGGCAGAATTCATCTGCTTCTTGTCACAGGGCTAAGCCTTTGGCTTCTTGCTGGAAGCTGCTCTCTGAAAATAGAGGCACCCATGACTCTCTGTCTCCTGGGCTGCTCACTGTGGCCCTTGACTTCACAGCAGCTTCTTCAAGGCCAGTGATGAAGTGTCCAGCATGTTTGTTAGCAAGATGGATCTTATCAATATGTGGTAAACTGATCAAGGAGCGACATCCCATCACCTCTGCCATGTTCTCTTGGTTACAAGCAAGTCACAGGTCTTGCCCGCACTCAGGGGGAGGGGATCACACAAAGGTATGAACCCCAGGAGGTGGGCTTCCTTGGGGGTCACCTAAGGGCCACTCACACATTCTTACACAGGGCTCACACAGGGAAGGATTGACTTGACCTGTGAATGAGTATCTAACACCTTCCCTGTTCTGTTGGTAAGTACCTAAAAGTCTCAGATTGATGCTGCCCTTGTACATACTATGCAGTGGTCAGTATGAACCTGAACTCCTCCTTGTGACTTTTTTTTTTTTAAGTAATAACTGTGTTGAGGTCCAAGATAGACCTGCCTTTCATGGAATTCCACTCAATAGTGTGTATTGTCAGGGTCAGATTCCAGGCACTCTGTTTTCATTTAGACACTTGTGTTTACTGGATGGGCTTCCTCCCAGGCAAAGCTGTAACCAGGAGACAGGTTGGTGTTAGTGGGTGATAGACCCTGTGTTTTTGTCTTTATCCATTTGTGGGATTATCCCATTAGTGGGATACTCTTCAGTATCAGCCTTGTCAACCCTGCTTCCCAGCACAGAGAATGGATGTTTTTAAGTCCTCCATCTTTATTACACAAGAACAATGGTGACCATGACAACAGCCTGAAGTTCTCGTGTTTAAATTCCATGCTTTCATACCTTCTGTGAGCACTGAACATCTCCAGACTCTCCTTTGAGGAGGCTTTCAATATCTGTTCTACTTATCTCTGATTAAACCAGGAAAAATGACACAATCAGCACTGGGGAGAGGGAGTAACAGATGGGCGGGTGTCTTCATCCAGAAGGGTGGGGGAGAAACAAAAACACACCCAGGCTTCTGCTTCCTGGAGCATCTAAGGACCATCTTACAGCTTGAAGAAATAAATACCCAATCAGAGAGGAGCATCTGGAAGATGGAAGGTTAATGGTCAATTTTCAGTTGGGAAGATGAAAAGAAAGAGGATGGTTACTTTTTAGAACTGTAGTGTTATTTTTCAGCAATTTTAGTAAATCTTCCCTTTCCCTAACTTCCCTTTCAAATGGCTATGTTGACTTTTTAAAAATAATGTTTTAATTTTAAAATAGTTTTATATTTACAGACAGTTTGTGAAGATAGTACGGAGAGATTCCAGAGACACTACTTCCCTTTTGGCTCAAAGCTTTGCAGCGTGCAGTCGTGAAGCTGACACAGAGAGTCAGTACCGTGCCCGGAGGGTGTGGGGAGACGAAAGACAGTCTCTTTTTTCTATTTCCTTTTTAGTACATAACTGGCTCACAATTTTCAAAGCAGAGGGATTGGGAGTGATGTTGGAAGAGGGACAGGGAAGGAAAGGAGATAGGGCCATGGATTCTATAACATTCTCAAATTGTGTTTTAATGGCTAATTTCAGTCTCCTACCATCTGCACATCTCTAGAGAAACTGCTAGCAAGTGTCCAGTTGGGTGACCCCGTGCTGGGAACACCAGCAGGGCTCGTTCCTGAAGGAGGATGCTCCTCCCTGCCTGGGGGAGGGGCTGCACCCGGTCACTGGGTTTGCTCTTAGTTTGGCTCAGGTGCTGGTTTAGGGAGCAGGGAGCAAATGATGGGGCAATTTTCTGCAGTTTCCCACACTGATATTCTCCACAGAAGCCCAGAATATTCTCTGCTGCAACCTGTGTGGCAACTGTTCTAAGACCATTTAAGCAAAAGGTGGACCCTGCTGCCCTCTGGGAGGAGAACACGGGCTTTTCATTGTCCTGGGAAAGAAAGAGGAAACTGCAGACTCTCCTGCATGGAATGGACCTCAGGGACATTTTTAAAGCATTTTCTCATCCCACCTTAAATTCTACTACTGTAATCAAAACAGTGTGGCATTGATAGAAAGATAGATGAATAGATCAATGGAACAGAATAGAGAGACCAGGTGAATGGATAAACAAATGGTGGTATAATAGAATATTACTCAGCCAGAAAAAGGAACGAACCATTGATACATGTAACAGTGTGGATGAATCCCAAAATAATTATTTTGAGTGAAAACATCCAGTCTAAAGGAGTCCATATTATACGAATCCATTTATGTAAAGTCAAGAAAATGCAAACTAATCTGGGGTGCCAGAAAGCAGATCAGCGGTTGCTTGAGGGGAGCAGTGAGGGAGGGAGGGTTTACAGAGAAGAGACACAAGGAAGCTTTTGGAGGGGGGTGGATATTTTCACCATCCCGACTGTGCTGACGGTTTCACAGGCGGGTACATATATCAGAACTTACCGAGTTGTCTGCTTCAAATGGACAGTTTATTGTCTGTCAATGTACAAATTATTGCATGCCAATGATACCTCAATAAAGCTATTGACGTTTTCAAAATTCCTCTACTGAACAACTGCCAAGAGCTTTTCAGCAGAGTTCCCTTTATCAGAATCAGAGATAAGCCAGTGCCAAAAGCTGCAAACCAGGAATCACTCATACGGAATGAGAAGAGAATTTTCTGTGTTCAGTCAGAACGATGGAGTGAGGGGATGGAGAAGAACCAGCTGGTTGGCGTGTCCAAGAGCCTTCCCTTCATCCTTCACCTGGAAGACAGCTGCCTCGGATGTGCTGACCTCTAATAGCAAGGCTTCCTGGCACGGTGCAAATGCCCTGCAATTTTCCGCTGGACAGATCTGAACTTGAATCCTGGCTCCACCTCGCACTGGTCTCAGCCTTGTAAACTTGCTCTCTTAGATCCTGGCTCAGTCAACGTGGAGAGGTCATCAGCCCCTCGAGGGCTGTGGGGAGGATTAAGGTATTGATGATGAAGAGTGCCTGGCTTGAGCAGGTATTCAGCATGGGCTTGAATTCTTCCCTTCCCTTATTCTACTGGACATGAATCTCAGTCTACCAAGCCAGATGTGCAAGAAATTGGATAATTGGAAATTTTCTTTACTTTTCTGATAACTGAATTTTTTTTTTCTTTAACTATTTTCTAATTGAAGTATAGTTAATTTACAATGTATGTTAGCTTTAGGCGTACAGCCATGTGATTCAGTGATACATATATATCTATTCTTTTTCAGATTCTTTTCCCTTATAGGTTATTACAAGACATTGAATATAATTCCCTGTGCTGTACAGTAGGTCCTTGTTGTTTATTTTATACACAGTAGTGTACATATGTTAATTCCAAACTCCTAACTTATCTCTCCACCCCCAGCCCGCCATCTCTTCTGGTAACCGTAAGTTCGCTTCCTATGTCTGTGAGTCTGTTTCTGTTTTATAAATACTTTTTTAAAATTAATTCTTTTTTTTTAAATTGGAGTTTGACACTGAATTTAATTTCTGTGTGGAGCCATCAATCCACTGGAGAGTAGAAATCAACTTGGTCAGTGCCTTTCCCCAGACTAACTTCCAAATTTTGGAGGGTTAAGTGGGGGCCGTGGTGGAGGTGGAGGTCTCATCAGATGTCTTGACTGGCCTTTGAGGAACAAGTGGTGCGGCTCATGGTTGAGTCATAGCTCGTGCGACCTCAGCCCCCTGCAGGCTCTGTTCCTTTGCTTCCTCATGCCCCATTCAGGGAAGCAATTGGCACGGAAGTTAGAGGCATGGGCCTAGAGACTGCTTGGATGTGAAGATCTGCCCCACCATTTCCTAGCAAGGCAAAAACTTCATTTTCACATCCCCAAACAATAGGGATTAAAATCATTTAACTCATAGGGTGGTTGTGAAAATCAAATGAGTCAGAACTAAAACAGTGCCCAGAACTTGGTGAGTCTTTGATAAATGACATTTATTTTGTCGTACTGGAGTGTGCAGGGCCCTGTCTGTCCTTCTGCCTGAGCTCTTGGCCCCTCTAGGCTCTAACAGGAAAGGTGGCACTTGGCCCTTTTGGTCTTATCTTCCCCCAGATGATCTGGGGGTTGTCTGGGATGGAGAGGTCAGGGCCCAGGTTTCCAGCATAATCGACTCACTTAAGGCTCTTCTCTCCAGAGAGGCCCTATCTGGGAATCTTTATCCAGTTTGGGGGAGAAAGGGGAAGACCAGAGCACCTTGTTGCATTCTTCCCCAAAATACATTCAAAACGTACCTACAACCAGGCTCTCAGAACTCAAAGCCAAGTACTGACTCTTTTGCTTCTGCATTCTGTGTGATGCAGGACACCAATGATGAGCCATGTGGGTGGGCACCCTGTGACTGAATGTGGACACAGGGACATGCAGGGGGCACCCTGTGTTAGCATCTCCAAAGGTTATCCTTTGCCTGGCTCGCTGGGGTCTGAGAGGAGGTGCCTGGTACAGAGGGAGAATTGCCAGCAGAAGCCCCCTGGTGCCCTGACCCCACAGGTACTGCAGCCGAGATGACTGCATTAGACTTCTCCATGCAGAGACCAGACCTGCCGGGTCAGAACCTCCCACAGCATGGGCTCAGGAGAGCGGCGTTACCTGTGACCTGATGCCCTTTGCAAAGGTCAGGACTCAACAGAAAGGGGTGAGGATGACCCAGGAGTAGAATGGACTCCAACTCCACTTTCTTCTGGGGACACATGATGTGTTCTAAGGTAGCTTAACGGGGAGGCTAATAAAGTTTTGGACGAGAACTCAAGTTGAAAAATACAAATTGAAGAGCAATGTCATCCTGCCACCTGGTGGTAATAACATTCTGTGAATTCGTTTCTGTGGCCAGTAACCTAACGGCTGTCAGGGAGCACTAACTTTTCCTGAAAAGGATGACTGTTTAATCCTACACAGTGTCTTATTAACTACCACTATGCTTTCTATGAAAGATAGGTTATTTAAGTGTAAAATATATCATTAAGATCAGTCTTTGTCGTAAGGTAGATAGCTAGTGGGAAGCAGCCGCATACCACAGGGAGATCAGCTCCGTGCTTTGTGACCACCTGGAGGGGTGGGATAGGGAGGGTGGGAGGGAGGGAGACGCAAGACGGAATGGATAGGGGAACAGATGTATATGTATAACTGATTCACTTTGTTATAAAGCAGAAACTAATAAAAAAAAAAAGGTCAGTCTTTGAGGTGTATGATCCTTAAAATATTCATTCAACAAACATCGATCTTCCTATATGCAAGGCTCTGGGGGAAAATATACAATCTCTGTCCTCAACGAGGTCAAAATATACCAGAGAATAACAATATTTTATGTAAATTTCTATATTACAAGGCAAACCCCCAAAATGTATGTGTCATGTGAGGATCTCTGGATAAATGAGGAAGGAAGTTGATGACATGGGAAACTGGGGGAGGTCTAATGAGGGAGGTGACATCTGAGTCCAGGGAGTCACCAAACACAGGAGGGACATAAGAGGATCTGTGAGGTAGAAAGGTCACTAGATTAGTGGCGAGCAGTGACCTGCAAACTTTTTTGATCATGTACCACTAAAAATCAAACAAACAAAAAAAGTGAGCATGTATTCCATTAAAAGTATTTTATTTATAAAAGAGAAAAGCTTATGGATTTATGGATATAACATGTAAATTATAAGGCATATATTAAGAGGAAAAGACTAAAATAATAGAGTAGCCCTTGCACTTCTTTCTTCCTACTGGACTGTTAGACCTAGCTACTTTGGATGTTGCTGGTGTGGACCAGTGTGGGCAGGAAGATGGAGAGAAAAGAATCAGAGAAACTCTTGGAGGCATTAAGACAGTGCAGGCAAAAGCTATTATGGACCTAAGTAAGGTGGAGACAGAATGTGAGAAAAGGGAGAGACTTTGAGAGAGAGAACTAGAGGATCGCCAAGAGTTAGGGAGAAAGAACTGTTAAAGATACTTCTGAGTTTTTTGGTTTATTTTGTTTTGAAAGTATATACCTTTGAGAAGATGTTGAATCCTTTGCTGAAAGAGGATGCAGAAGAAAAGGCAGATTTCGGGAGAAGATAATGAGCTTGTACGTGTCGAGTTCTAAGTAGCAGCGAAATCTGTTTGACTTCCATAGGGATCTGGAAACTTCTTTCCTGAAGTCCAGAGTGGAGTAGTGTCACCTGATTCAGAGGTGATGGCTAGCGGTAGGAGGGTATGGAGTTGCCCAGGGAAAGATTACAAAGTGAGGAGAAAATAAGCCAAGGACAGACTCCCAAGGACACAGAGTCCCAGGGGCAGTTACGGTGCAGGTTCCCCAGGAATAGACTCTGCGATGGAGGATTGTGAGCTTGTGAGAGGCTCAGGACCATCACCTGTAAGGAGTGAGGAAACAGAGCTGAGTGGAGGAGACGTCGAGATGTGATGTGGTTTCAGCAGGTCTCAGCCGATGCCACAGGAGCTCTGAGTCTGGGATGGCCCTTCACGAGGTATGCGGAGGTGTGGCTGGCAGGTTCCTACCGGCTCGTGGAGGGTGACTGTGTGCATCTCCCTGCAGCTCCTCATTCAGTGATGAGCTTGATCTGGAAATCGGCCACAGTGGGTGGGAGTATTTACACCATGGAAATTGCCCAACTTTACAAACCAGGGCTTTTCTTCCCAGAGAACTGGTTGCTAAATATATACCAGGATACACAGCGATGTCTCTAATGAGGTAAGGGGATGGAATCTTCTTAACTTTGCATTAACTAGTCGTTGGCTGGGGGCTGCCCCTGGAGAGGGGATGTCACTCAGGTGGGGCATCTCCCTTCAGTTGAGGACCACACCCGGAAAAGAACACAGCTGTGAGCCTTCAGCAGTAAACATCCCCTGCATCTGGGGAAACTAGTGTCCTAGAATGTGAAGGGGGAAAGTGGGCAGGGCACCATCATCCACTACAGCCCACTTTTTGCACAACTGCTTCATATATTAAGTTCACCTCATCTGGAAACAGCTACTCCAGGATTCTGGTCAGTCTCTTTCCCTGGGAAACATACAGGAGGAAGATTGGTCTGCTCAAGGTCACATGCTATTCATCGTCCCCCCCTCCTTTTCCATCCATTCTAGATTCCCCTGCCACTCAGCCAGTACCTCTGCTGGTCTAGGCAGCCTTCCTGGTAGGATGACCCAAGTATTCATCTCCGGGGGTTGAAAATCCTGGTCATCATGCCCTTCTCAGGCTGTGGCTGTCACATGATGACTATTTACCATCAGAATTGAGCAGGGAAACATCAAGACCACCAGTGTGTAAATGTGTTCTTCGACACCCCCATGTGGAAGGACAGACTCTCCTGATGACCAGGGCCAATTCCCTCCCCCCCCCCGGCATGAAGAATCCTTTTTTTTTTTTTGCCAGCTTATCTCTTGGCACATGGAGATCTGGTGGCCACTGTGGCCCCAAGGGAAGCATTCCTTCTCTGGAAACCAGGGCCTCTCACCCTCCCCCTCACCCCAGATCCAGGATCCTTCTAGAGATTCATCCGTCCAACTTTTACCAAGTATGTTCCACGTGCAATGTTCTTCAGAATGAGTCCGGTTTCCTGTCTGGGAGGAGTTGAACCATTATTAGCCTGTGGTTTGGACTCAGAACAGGGATACAGCTGTGCTCCCTTTTAAGTGTCCCCTGAGCGCTCCCTGTGGGGAGTGCAGGCTCCTCTCTAAGGAACAAGAAGAGGGACAAGAAGAAACGTGATTCCTCCTGCCCAGACAAGCCTGGTAGGGAATAGCTGGGCAGTCCTAGAACAAACACTGCGTGTTTGTCAACATTTGGGATTTTATCCTGTATGTTGTATGATACTTCCTTTTCCGTTAGCATGTAAAGCATGTTCTCTTAAGCAAAGTGTATCACAAATAATATGGCATTTTCATCATGGACCTTTCCTGTTCATCAAACACCTCCACTCTGTTTTAGAGTTTCTTGCCCTGATTTTTAGATAATTCAAGGTGTCTCTGTCTCAGGGTTGTGGAATTCCTGAAGCGAAATTAATTTTCATTTACCTAAAATACCAAACCACACAATTATTAAGGGTGGAGAAGAGTAGAGAGGGAAGAGAAAGATTATTTGAACAAACAAGAGAGAGATGTCCTCATTCCCCAAATATAGGGAATGATAATAATAGGCTAGGTCTTACTCTTTAATTGCTCAGGCAGTGTTATTTTTGCCTCTCCCACTAGGTTGTTGATTCTTTGATGCTTCTGGCTTTCCATGCTGTTTACCACAGCTGAGGAAAAGTCAAGGGCTGGTAACAGCAAACAGGGGTGTTGAATCATTTAATTTTTGCCAGAGAAAAGTTCACTGAGCCCTTCCTGGACTGAACTGATTTTCAACTTTATAATGAATAGGCCACAACAGATTCTTCTACTATATGATCCAAGCCTTCACGTTAGGCAATTTTTGCCAAACGCCTAACCTAAAGCTTCCTCCTGGCATTTATCCCTCTTACTCAGTCTTCTTAGGAAAAACAGAAAATACTCACTCAAAGTATATTACTTTTCTGCTCATTTATTTATCAACTATTTTACTGAATTCTTCTTATGTGCACAGCATTGCATTGGTCACTTAGAGGCCACAGTGTTGAATGTGTTCCTGGTTTGAAAAGGTGATGAATAAACCCACGTACATATGGTCACCTTATGTTTGGTAAAGGAGGCAAGAGTATACAATGGAGAAAAGACAGCCTCTTCACTTAGTGGTGCTGGGGAAACTGGACAGCTACATGTAGAAGAATGAAATTAGAACACTCCCTAACACCATACAAAAACATAAGCTCAAAATGGATTAAAGACCTAAATGTAAGGCCAGACACTATAAATCTCTTAGAGGAAAACATAGGCAGAACACTCTATGACATAAACCACAGCAAGATCCTTTTTGACCCACCTCCTAGAGAAATGGAAATAAAAACAAAAATAAACAAATGGGACCTAATGAAACTTCAAAGCTTTTGCACAGCAAAGGAAACCATAAACAAGATGAAAAGACAACCCCAGAATGGGGGGAAATATTTGCAAACGAAGCAACTGACAAAGGATTAATCTCCAAAATATACAAGCAGCTCATGCAGCTCAATATCAAAAAAACAAACAACCCAACCCAGAAATGGTCAGAAGACCTAAATAGACATTTCTCCAAAGAAGATATACAGATTGCCAACAAACACATGAAAGGATGCTCAACATCACTAATCATTAGAGAAATGCAAATCCAAACTACAATGAGGTATCACCTCACACTGGTCAGAATGGCCATCATCAAAAAGTCTACAAACAATAAATGCTGGAGAGGGTGTGGAGGAAAGGGAACCCTCCTGCACTGTTGGTGGGAATGTAAATTGATACAGCCACTATGGAGAACAGTATGGAAGTTCCTTAAAAAACTAAAAATAGAACTACCATATGACCCAGCAATCCCACTACTGGGCATATACCTGAGTAAACCATAATTCAAAAAGAGTCATGTATCACAGTGTTCATTGCAGCACTATTTACAATACCCAGGACATGGAAGCAACCTAAGTGTCCATCAACAGATGAATGGATGAAGAAGATGTGGCACATATATACAATGGAATATTACTCAGCCATAAAAAGAAACGAAATTGAGTTATTTGTAGTGAGGTGGATGGAGCTAGAGTCTGTCATACAGAGTGAAGTAAGTCAGAAAGAGAAAAACAAATACTGTATGCTAACACATATACATGGAATCTAAAAAAAGGTCGTGAAGAACCTAGGTGCAGGACGGGAATAAAGGCTCAGACCTACTAGAGAATGGACTTGAGGACACGGGGAGGGGGAAGGGTAAACTGGGACAAAGTGAGAGAGTGGCATGGACATATATACACTACCAAATGTAAAACCTATAGCTAGTGGGAAGCAGTTGCATAGCACAGGGAGATCAGCTCGGTGCTTTGTGGCCACCTAGAGGGGTGGGATAGGGAGGGTGGGAGCGAGGGAGACACAAGAGGGAAGAGATATGGGGACATATGTATATGTATAGCTGATTCACTTTGTTATAAAGCAGAAACTAACACACCATTGTAAAGCAATTATACTCCAATAAAGACATTAAAAAAAAAAAGAAACAAAATTGAGTTACTTGTGAGGTGGATGGACCGAGAGTGTGTCATACAGAGTGAAGTAAGTCAGAAAGAGAAAAACAAATACCATATGCTAACACATATATATGGAATATAAAAGAAAAAAAGGTTCTGAAGAACCTAGGGGCAGGACAGGAATAAAGATGCAGACGTAGAGAATGGACTTGAGGACACAGGGAGGGGGAAGGGTAAGCTGGAACGAAGTACGAGAGTGGCATGGACATATATACACTACCAAATGTAAAATCAGTAGCTAGTGGGAAGCAGCTTCCTAGCACAGGGAGATCAGCTCGGTGCTTTGTGACCACCTAGAGGGGTGGGATAGGGAGGGTGGGAGGGAGGGAGACACAAGAGGGAAGAGATATGGGGACATATGTATATGTATAACTGATTCACTTTGTTATACAGCAGAAACTAACACACCATTGTAAAGCAATTATACTCCAATAAAGATGTTTAAAAAAAATAAAGAAAGAACAGATATGGAAAAAAAAAAAAAAAAAGGTGATTTATCCAGAATATGTGTGTTGGAAAACCTCTCTAAGTCCATTCCATAGCCTGCCTGGTCTTTTAAAAAATTATTATTTAAACAGGTTTGTTGAGATATAATTCACATACCATACAATTTTGCCTATTTAAAGTCTATAATTCATGAACCTATTTGTAGGACAGGAATAGAGACATAGACATAGAGAACAGACATGTGCACATAGAGGGGGAAGGGGAGAGTGGGACGAATTGGGAGATTAGGTTTGACATAAATACACTACCATGTGTAGAATAGATAGCTAGTGGGAACCTGCTGTATAGCATAGGGAGATCAGCTCAGTGCTCTGTGATGACTTAAATGGGTGGGATGGGGGGGAGGAGGTCCAAGAGAGAGGAGATATAGGTGTACATATAGCTGATTCACTTCATTGTACAGCAGAAACTAACACAACCTTGTATAGCAAGTTTACTCCAGTAAAAATTAAAATAAAATAATTCAAAAAATGTAAAGTATATAATTGAATGGTATTTAAGTATATTCACAGATATGTGCAGTCATCACCACAGTCAATTTTAGAACATTTTCATCACCTCAAAAAGAAACCCCATACTCTCTAGCTACTTGTCCCCCCGCCATCCCTCTCCCCACCCCTAAGCTACCCCTCATCTACTTTCTCTATAGATTTCCCTTTCCTGGACATTTCATATAAATGGAATTACATAATTTGTGCTATTTTGTGTCCTTGTCAACACTTGTTATCTCACCTTTTTGATTTTAGCCATACCAGTGAATGTGAAGTGGTATCTTGTAGTTTTGATTTGCATTTCCCTAATAACTAATGTCATTGAGCATCTTTTCATGTGCTTATTGGCCATTTGTATATCTTTCTTGGAGAAATGCCTATTTCATTCCTTTGTCCATTTTAAAATTAGGTTATTTGTCTTTTTATAATTGAGTTGTAAGAAGGTGCCTGGTCTTTAAGGAGGTGGGGGTGGCGGGTTAATATTTGAAGCAGCATATCCCAGTCTGGGGACACATGGTCCTTAGGAGTTTCATAGATGTATTATAATTTTGAAAAACATTTCCAAAAAGTATACGTATACCAGTCACGAGTTCTCACAGAATAATTACACTCTCAGATTTCTTTCCTTGAGTCAAGAATTACAACAACCCAGAATGGTCACACGAGTTATGTCAGGCTTGTCAGGAGTTGATGACACAGAGTTCTCTGGAATGAGATTGACACGTTGGACAGAGCTCCAACACATCGTACAGAGCCATGTCTCAGGCAGCCACAGTTCCTGACACATCCAGCATGCACTCAGCCTCAGATAAGAATGAATATAAAGTGACACACCAAATCTTAGCAGTGTTTAAGATCATTTCTTCATTCAGCAAACAGTAGACATTTTGTTGGTGGTGAAACTAAAAGAATAATTTGTAAGGAAATAATTGACTTCATTTATCTCTTCTGTAAATACGAAATTTCTTCTTTAAAAAGACACCACTTGTATTATCATTATTTTTCAGCATTCTTCTGGCTAAAGATAATCCACTCCATTTTCTCACACCTTGTTATCATTTATCATGCTCTCTCCAGGGTCTTCATTAGCAAATCAGCAATGTGTATGGAGTATGACGTTATAATTTGGATACATTGTTCTATTTAGAACCTCACCAATGGGGGAGCTGAAGGCTGGGTATGCTGTATTCCTATTGATACACTCCAGCATCCCCTGACCTGGTTGATAACACTCTAGCATCCCCTGTTCCTAGTGATGATACAATCTGGCATCCCTCTTATACTAGAACCCCCTCCCTCCTCCAAATCATAGGCAACACTTTCTTTTCTAATATGGAAGAATTTTTTTAAAAAATTTATTTACTTTAGGCTGCGTTGGGTCTTCATTGCTGCATGCGGGGGCTTCTCACTGCGGTAGCCTCTCCCACTGCAGAGCACGGGCTTCAGCAGCTGTAGCTCAAGGGCTGTAGGGCACAGGCTCAGCAGCCGTGGCCCGCTTGCTTAGTTGCTCCGCGGCATGTGGGATCCTCCCGGACCAGGGCCCGAACCCCTGTCCCCTGCACTGGCAGGCGGACTCCCAACCCCTGCGCCACCAGGGAAGCCCCTCTAATATGGAAGAATTTTAAAGCTGCGGTAAGTGTTGTTGTCCTCTCTGGATCTTTTCTTCTAGCGTATTTGTGCCTTTCGCACTCTCGTCTCTTGACCACAGCCTTGGTTTTCTCTCCCGTGCTGTCACGGTGTGCTCCTTCTGTGAAACCTTCTCTAAAATCCTCTAAGCAGAGTTAGTCATTTCCGACCTTGAACTTCCAGTGCACTTTCCGGAGTCCTTAATGATGCTGGTTAATTTGTTTGCTTATTTATCCATTTGTTCAACAAATTTGGTAGGTGCCTACTATATGTAGGTGCTGTGCTAGGACTACAGGTTCCACTGCGGCAAAATCCCTACCCTCACCAAGCTGACAGTCTAGTAGGGGAACCTACCATAACTAAATAAGTGACAATAAAGTATGAAATGCTATGTATGGAGCAAAAAAGAAAAGAAAAGAGGCTGAGATAGAGAAGAAGGTGTGGCGAGAACAACTGTTTGGCACGGTTGCAGCTGGCCTCTCCGAATTTGAGAAGGCGCCAGTTTCCTCTGCTGATGTGGGAAAGAGAGTTCCTGGAAGAAGAAACTGTAGAAACATACGCCTGAGTCAGGAAAGAAGGAGCGATCACGCTGTTCACAAAGGGGGCCAGTGGGACAAAAGGTTAGTGCGGGGGAGAGGTGGAGCCAGAGGACGAGGAACAGGTTCATGGTCTTGGAGGCCAGAAGCCAGGGCTTGGAGTAATTTACAAGTGCAATGGGAAACGATACTCTTTTAGCAGGAAATGGCTGTGACCTCATAACAGGCATAAATTTCTCTATCCACAAACTGAGGTGGGCAGAAATGTGACTTTTCTAAAATGGAATTCAGCTTAGCTGACAACCTGTCATTTCTTCTGAAGGAGGAGAACTTCCCCTTGCCATGATCCAGTTGCCTCTGGTTTACAACAGATCCTTTTGGGAAACTGCTTGGTTAATTGGTGATCCTCTCCAACCTCTCTCCCTTGTCCTTTCTCCCTGGGAGGTGTCGGGGTTCGGGGGAGGGTCCCCTACTGTTCTGGGGCGGGGAGGTGCTCGATGGTCCTTGGTCATCTTGTTCTCGCTACCTTCCAAGGAGGTACACTGTCCTGCAAGGCCACCCTCACCGGGGCCATCTTAGTTGGTCTCTGTCCCAATCGGGAGAGCCCAGGACCCCTGGCCACTCTGGCCATTTCCTTGCTGCCTTGCCCCCTGTCAAGCTTCTCAAAGGCTCACCTGCCTGAGCACCTCAGCACTGCTGCCCAACCACTCAGGGGCCCCGTGGGCGCAGAAATTGTCTCGGGGGTTTGCAGCCTCTGGGATGAGTTCCTGGGGGCCAGGCAGCCTTCAGTTTACCTGGGATCTCTACCACGCTTGCTGCACTCTCCCATTCCAGCAGCCAGCCCAGGAGATGGGATGCTGGACCCCTTCCCAGGGACCCCTCCCAGCATCTAAATTATGGGTGACTCACAATTGCCTTTTTCTCACTTGCAGGCTGAGCTTAGCCTTTTGGGTGGGAAATGGCTCTTGTGTTTCCACGTGCTTCCACTCTGAAGGCAGAGTTACCCAAGTCCTGGGAAGTGTAACAGGGTCACGATATTCCACCTGGTTGGGGAGAGTAAAAACTGGTTCCACTTAGGCCCTTGGTCAAAAGTCAGATTTCCCTTCATCCCGCCAACCCCACTTTCAGGATGCTCACATCCACGAGCACCTCTGTCCTCCACATTAGGGGACTCGGGAGTGACCTGGGCCCTCGGACAATAGACTGGGAAGTCTTGAGGCACAGGCGTGAGTCAACCAGAACCAGCGGACTGGGGGGCAACAGGGTGCTGATCATCAACAAAGGTACCAGGGGCTGGTCTCTCCGACTCTTTCAGACTCAAGGCTGCCAGAGGCCCACATCCGGCATTCTTGGAGGGACCCCCGCTTCCTCTCTGCTTCCTCAGCTCCTGTCATATTTTATCTCAGCTCTGGGAGCTTAAGCCAGCTCTGTAACTCTGCATCTGAGTCTTCACATCCTCAGGGCCCCCAGGCAACGGCTCCTGAGCCCAAGAGATAAGTATTTGCAAACGTTGCTGTTCCTGGTCTGGGTCAAGTGGGTGACTCAGGCCCACCGGTAGGGAGGAGGGGCCGCGTTACCAGAGGACAGCTTTCAGGTGGAGTGGGGTTGGATTGCTGAGGGAGAAATTCACCAGCGAGTGCGTTGAAATCTGATTCTAGAACATTCTAAACATCTAAAACTTCCCAGTGGCTGCCGCCTAGCAGCAGCAGATGAGGCTGCAGTAGGCTAGCACAGATGGTGGCTGGGCCTGGGGTGGCCCTAGGGATGGGGACACACAGAACTGTGATTTGTCTTGTATTTTGTATTTGTAGACCTACTATATTGTGTGTGTCTCTAAGTAAGGGACCTTCTTTCAATATATGAAGGACACTTGGAGACTAGTTCTGCATATGAGTGGAATTTATGAATTCTATTTCAGTCTATTAACCTTTCTCAACCTTTCAGGGTCATCTTGATTACATTCTTGTTCTGGCAAAGACTAGCCATTCCATATAAATTTTGATTAATGGCAACAACTAGCCAAAGAAAGCAGCTGTCTTTTGTAAACACACTCAAGATCTACTTTGTCTACTGAATAGTCATCTCCGGAGGGGCTATACTCAGGAAGGATCCTGTTTTGTAGGCGATTAGACAGTGTAATTAAAAGAGAATGTGCATTTGCTGTTTGTTCTTGAAAGGTGTCTAATTTCTCTTTTTAGCCTAAAACCGGCAGGTTCCAAAGTTCGGGCAAATTAGAGCTCAATTAGCCTTGGTGGAGCCCACACAAGCGGTCTCTCTCATTGTCCAAAAAGGAAAGTTTTGCTGGCGGGATGCCCAGGTCAATGAGCGACACACCCCTGGTACTTGGGTGCCTCCCGCCGAGATTTCCTGTCCCTTTGGTGGCAAATCTGTCCCTGCTGTGTGAACAATCACACCATCTGCCTTGAGTCTGCAGGACAGGATAGCGTGAAGCAACAGTCCCTAGGTATAATTAGCCCACCCCGCCGGCCTATTCTAACTTCTGTAACCACAATGCCTATAGCATACTCTTGGGAAACAGAAAATCATTATAAGAACTGCTCAGTGGAGCTATGTGACAAACTCTAGAGCAGAATTGCTTAAAGCAAAGCACAGCGTTCAAGGTGGAAAATCAAATGCAGAACAAAGGGACACTTAGAACAGCTGGTTTGCCGGGACCATTTTCTGGAGTAGCAGCCTGTAATGGTGTGCGTTTTTCTTAAGCTACAAGGAGGATTGATTTATTCCATGAGAACATCTGTAGGCCTGGAGCTGGAGAGGGTGTTGCTTTTTTTGCAACTGTAATTGTAAACAAGAATGCTGGCAGGGCCTCTTTCAACAGAGCAGAAATATGTATTCTAAAACCAAAGGGGATCTTCACCCCTGCTCCCATGACTTTATAACAGAGGCAATGAAGACTGTAAGGTGGCTGATGCAGGAATGTGGGTGAGGTGACGTCACACACTGCACTTGGAAACTAGTGCAAAAGCATCTAATTCTGGGGTTCCTGAGCCTTTTGCTCTCAGGATTCCTTGGCACTCTTAAAAATTATTGAGGAACTCAAAGTACTTTTTTTAAAATGTGGGTTATATCTACTGATATTTACCATATTCAATATTAAAACTGAGAAAAATTTAAAACACAGGAATAGTGAAACCCTTAAGCCATTAGCTGAGCAATCTGACATCATCACACCTCAGGGAGCCTCTGGAAAATGCCACTGTACATGTGTGAAAGACTGAAAAAAGCAAAATACATCCTAGTATTATTATAAAAATAGCTTTAACCTCATGGACACCTTAAAAAGGGCTCAGGTCCCTGGACCACACTTTGAGGACCGCTGATATAGAGAAATGTAAATAATTCCTGGGTCCCTGATGAATACCACTGAAGAACTGAATTCTGGGCACAGAGGGACACTCCATTAGTACTGTTTAGTTTACAATCTACAGTCCAAAGAAAGAGTCACAGCACAGTGTGGAACAGAAGAGGGTTCTCATTTTATAGAAATTAAAAATACATCTCCAGAGCAGGTGTACAGCAAGAGAGCAGCACAGCTGAATGTCAAATTTCTTTCTATTAATTCTTAGTCTAACTTTTCATGTGCATTCAACACATGATTTGGTCACTGATATTTAACAACCGTCACCACACCTATACTATTTATCAAGCAATGAATGTATACGGAGCACATGGAAGTTCTCTGTCAGGACAGTGGTGGGCACTTTCTAGCCACTAATTACTATTTGTATTTTGCAGATTCGGAAATTAAAGTGGAGAGAGGTTAAGTTAGTCATCCAGATGGCCCAGCTAGAAGGTAAGAGGAGAACACGTTTTCGGACCCAGGATGCCTTTTGAAAGCCCAGATGCTTAACCACAAAACCATAGTACATCCCATAAACACCCCTGTGCCTTCAAGGGCCTATGGAAAAAGGCCCAGACATGTAGACCTATGTCACCAGTCAGTCTCTCTCACCAGGTCGATTCAACATCAAATAAGAGGATGTTATTACGTGCTTCTTGTTGTCGGGAAGAAAAACTTTTCCCTTCCTCCTTTCGAGGTTCTTTGATTAAATTGACCTAAAAATTAATATGTAAATTGACTGGTCTAATAACTAAATTGATAGAAGACAGATTAACAGGAGAAAATTTTAATTACGTACATATGGGAGCTCAATGACGTGAGACGCAGGACAAGTTGGGCAGTTGGGGCTTATATGCCATCCTGAGCTAAGGAATGGGATGGGGTCTGGGGCTTCCAAGGGGAGGAGGGGGATTCGCAGGCCAAGAGAAGAGCAGGTGTTTGGTAATTAGATGTTTGTCCTGCCACAGGTAGGTCCTTAGGATAAAAAATCATCTCTGATCATAGATCTCTTTTTGGCCAGGCCCCCTAACTAAATTTTTTCAGGTAGTTAAAGGAAAGGTAAACGGTTTTCTTGAATCTGCTGGGTTTTGATTGCCTTCGGCTCAAAACAATCCACATTTTGGGGCGGCCTATTCTGCTCCCTTTCAGCGTTGTATTAGATTCTGTGGAGGACACAAAAAATAATATATGGGCACAAAAAAATCAATAAAATACAGCCCCTGCCTTTGAGTTTACCGAAATAAATGCCTCCACATGGGAAGCTAACTAACGACATGAGTGAGTCAGTACATGGCAAATGCCAAGGAAGAGGAGTGTCCTTGGCATTCAGAGTGGAGGCGCCACTGGGCTGGAGGGAACCACCACGCCATCATAGAGAAGGAGGGTTTGTGCTCGGCTGCAAGGCAAGATGGAAGGATTCCAGGAAGAAAGACTGGAATTGGGATCAGAAACTAGACTTCAGCTGAGCCCCAGTTCCATGCTGAGCCGGGCAGCCACGCAGCCGTGACATGTCCAGGGGCTGGCGTGGGTCTCACTACCTCTGGGCAGCTTGTTGTCCCCTTTCCTTGCTTGTGTGCAATGGGCACGTCCCGAGCCCTGCCACCCCAATGTGGCTCGTCCACTCTGGAGCTGACCCTCAGCCAGCAGCGCCCCAAAAACATGAGCTCTGCTCATACTTCTCATGGTTTCCCCACCGGCCTCTTCTCCCTGAGCCTCCTCTGAGATCTCACAGACCCGTATCTCACTCCAGGCCCCTCCGCTCCCTTGTTCTACAACCTTAGGCAGTCGCCTTATTCTCTTAGGAGCTGCAATTTGCTCATGTGTAAAATGAAGAAAATGATGCCTTACAGAGTTGTCGTGAAGGTGAATGATTGTCAACCCCGTACGTGTATAACACTCGGTACACTGTAAGTTCTTGATCAATGAGAACAGCTATTTATTATCCATCTCTCATATACTGTACCAAGGACATAGTTGCCAGCAATATAAGTTATGAAATGTTGTACTGGATTACTTCATTACTTCGTTTCAAATTTCAAATCGTCATGGAACTGGGTCATCATGGATAGATAAAAAAAGAAATAGAAAAAAAAATACTGCTAGTTGAGAGAACCGTCTCCAGGGGGAGTGGAGAGAGAGGGAGGGAAAATGAGACAGGGAACATTTTAACTTTATAATGTTCTCAGCACTTTTTGATCTTCATAAATAACCACAAGTCCCCATTAATACCCTTTTGATACTAGAGAATATTACTTATGAGGGCTAGTCAGATCTAGTATGTAATTATTTACTCAGGGGCAGAAGTTGGGTAGTGAAAGAAGATGATTTTTTTTTTTTTTCGGTACGTGGGTCTCTCACTGCTGTGGCCTCTCCCGTTGCGGAGCACAGGCTCCGGACGCGCAGGCTCAGCGGCCATGGCTCACAGGCCCAGCCGCTCCACGGCATGTGGGATCCTCCGGGACCAGGGCACGAACCCGTGTCCCCTGCATCGGCAGGTGGACTCTCAACCACTGCGCCACCAGGGAAGCCCAAGAAGATGATTTTTGATGCTAGTCCCACATTCCTCAAACTTAACTTTCCCCATTGCTGTTTTCCAGAAAAGGAAGGAAGAAAGAAAGAAAGAAAAGGAAGGAAGGAAGGAAGGAAGGAAGGAAGGAAGGAAGGAAGGAAGAAAGAAAGAAAGAAAGAAAGAAAGGAAGGAAGGAAGGAAGAAAGAAAAAGAAACTGCTTTATAAGAACCTTCGCCCACTCTTGCAGATGCCACTACTTCATCACTTTGACAGGCTAATAATCCCTGTTGGTTTCTTTCCACCAAGTCTTTCTTATGTTGGTTGGGTATCTCAAGCTAGGAGAAGTGATAGTTTGCAATTAAAAAAAATTATTCAAGAGAGATGATGATTTTCATTTTTAATGAAATAAGGGTGTCAAAGGCATGTGTAGACAATCAATGTGACTGAGACCCAGTGATGATCTGTAGGAGGATTTGGATGATTATTTCAATCTTACCAATACCCATATTGACAGAGATTTATATTGAAAAATTTGCATGCCATGTCACACACACTGCTATCACATTTAGATCTCATAACTACTCTTTCAATGGGGTTTTCACTTAGGATGCCTTTAGCTGAAATAACAGATGACCCAATTTAGAGCTAATAAAGAGAAGTTGAACATTTTCTTTTTTTTAGCTCACATGCAAAGAAGTGTAGAGAAAGGCTTCTCTCGGCCATCTGCATTGTCAAATATTCTCTAAGGCTGGTAGGATGGCTGATGGTGATGATTAGACCTATAAGATTCCCTGTTCATACCTTGGGGAGAGAGAGAGAGACTAATTTGTGCAGCAGCATTTTCTTAAGAGCAAGGATGCTGATTTCCCAGAAGCCTTCAATAACCCTCTCCTTGTGTATCACTGGCATGGAATGGCTTAGGCACAACCATTTTTGAACTAATACGGCCCAGGAGATAGACATCTTTGACTGGCTCAGACTAATCAGCTGGGATGTAATAGATATCAAGCAGTCAACCACAACATCCTCTGCATGTGTCCATTTTCTAGATCTGGGTTGGCAGACTATATAACACTTGGACCAAATCTGGCTGATGGCCGGTCCTTGTAAATAAAGTTTTATTGGAATGTAGCCATGCTCATTTGCTTACGTAGATTTATAGCTGCTTTCATGCTACAATAGTAGAGCTGAATAGTTGTGACAGAGACCACAAAACCTAAAATATTTACCATCTGGTCTTAAGAGAGTGTTTTTGACCCTGGTTCTAGATGAAGAAAGTGTGGTTGAGGTTAAATGACCTCCAAAGTCAAAGAGGCAGAGACTGGATTATAACTCAGATGCCCAAGGCTCTCTCTGCTACCAGTTCCACTGGGAGAGTTTCTTGGGATAGGCTTGCATTTTTTGTGAGGTGTGCCAATGCAGCCTTTTGTACACAGCATCACTGACATAGGCCTGCTGAAACAAATATGTCCATAATGACAAATTCAATTCTTAGGAACGACAAGTTCACATGCTACTATAAATAGAGAAATAGGTTGGGGTATGAGAACACTGAATTCTATAATTCATCATGATAAGTTTGACACACCATTAAAAAAACACAAACAACTGGGACAGGAATAAAATTTGTCATTAACCATTGGGAATAAAATTAAAGATTTTCAGAAAATAACTTCACATAGATGAAAGGTTGATTCATGTTACCTTGATGAATTTTATTCACAAGAAATTAGTTTTAAAAATGAAGGAGAGTGGAATCTAGAAAAATGGTACAGATGAACTGGTTTGCAAGGCAGAAATAGAGACACAGATGTAGAGAACAAACATATGGACACCAAGGGGGGAAAGGGGGATGGGATGAATTTGGAGACTGGGATGGACATATATACACTAATATGTCTAAAATAGATAACTAATGAGAACCTGCTGTATAGCACAGGGAACTCCACTTCGCTGTACAGTAGAAACTAACACAACATTGTGAAACAACTATATCCCAATTAAAAAAATTTTTTTTAAATGAAGGAGAAAACAGTGGAATGAATGAATACAGTATTCACAAAAAAGACTTACCTCTGATATCTGCTTTTCCTTGATTATGCATTCACTAACCCTTCCACCTTTTCTTCTTCAGCCCCTCACCTTCCCCTCTGCCTTTCTGTAGCAGCCAGTCTCCAAGATGACTTTCAGTTACCCTCAGCTTTTGGCATTCATGCTTTTGTGTAGTTCCTCCCACATTATATAAGTGTTGGTCTATGTGGCCAATAGAATATGGGCAAACTGATGGTATGTAACTCTAAGGCTTTGCCTTATAAGGCATTGCAACTCCTATCTTGGTTTCCTGGATTGCTTGCTCTGAGGGAAATCCAGTCACCGTGCTGTGAGGATGCTCAAGCAGCCCTGTGGAGAAGCCCCATGGAGAGGAACTGAAGCCTCCCACCAACAGCAACACCAACTTGCTAGCCACATGAGTGAGCACAATGGAAGCAGGTCCAGCCCATCAAACCTTCAGGTGATGGCAACCTTGGTTAACATTCAACTGCAACCTTAAGAGAGACACTGAGCCAGAACTTCTCTGCCAACCCACAGAAAGTGGGAGATAATAAATGCTTATTGCTATTTTAAATCATCAAGTTTGGGGATAATTTGTTAAGCGGCAATAGATAACATATACATTTCTTTCATATTAGGTCAAAAGATTCATGATAGAGTAGCAGGCAGGTCAGAATGAAGGGTTAGCAATGAAACAAAGGACAAAGAAGGAGACTAAGTAAGAAGTCAAATGACGTGAGGAGGAGGGAAGTAAAAGGGGGAATGTATGATAACTACATGGCCCAGATTTTTCAGAGCAGTACAAGCTCACTATTCTGATAACAATAACAGTAGTAGCTTTTATTGAGCACTTACTATGTGTGGTGGTATCTCTAAGTGTACTTTGTTTAAGGGACCACGGTTCTGATTTCTTGGATTAGAAAATATGCACCTTAGAATAAGGGAAGAGGAAAAGGGAGGGAACAGTAAGTATGCGGGAGAAAATCTGGACAGTAGGGAACTTTGAAAATAAGACTAAACAAAAAATATATATTTATATGGAACTTTTTTTTTTTTTTTTTTTTTGCGGTACACGGGCCTTTCACTGCTGTGGCCTCTCCTGTTGCAGAGCACAGGCTCCGGACGCGTAGGCCCAGCAGCCATGGCTCATGGGCCCAGCCGCTCTGTGGCATGTGGGATCTTCCCGGACCGGGGCACGAACCTGTGTCGCCTGCATCGGCAGGCGGACTCTCAACCACTGCGCCACCAGGGAAGCCCTATATGGAACTTTTAAAACTTGATGAGGGGCTTCCCTGGTGGCACAGTGGTTAAGAATCCACCTGCCAGTGCAGGGGACACAGGTTCGAGCCCTGGTCCGGGAAGATCCCACATGCTGCGGAGCAACTAAGCCCATGGGCCACAACTACTGAGCCTGTGCTCTAGAGTCTGCGAGCCACAACTACTGAAGCCTGCACACCTAGAGCCTGTGCTCCGCAGCAAGAGAAGCCACCACAGTGAGAAGCCCACGCACCGCAAAGGAGAGTAGCCCCCGCTCACTGCAACTAGAGAAAGCCCGCGTGCAGCAACAAAGACCCAACTCGGCCAAAACAAATAAATAAATAAAAAACAAAAACAAACAAACAAAAACTTGATGAGGTAAGGGGAAATGTTGAAAATATCTATGTGTGTATTATAGATATAAGACACTCTTCCTCTTTTCCCTATTTCATTTCATTTTTCCATTCATTCAATAAGTATCTAGGTACTGAGCAATCACTGTTCTGGCCCTGGGATCCAGCACGAGCAAACAGTCACAGAGCTTGCATTTTAGGAGGACTTTCTCTTTCTCAGTGGATGGTATCACCAAATACCCAGCCATCCTACCAGAAACTTGGGAATCATCCTAATTCCTCTCTCTCTCTCTCTCTCTCTCTCTCTCTCTTCCAACCTCCACAGCTGGTCCCCGGCATGCTGATGAGTTTGCACTTCTTTCTGTTCTCTGTTCCCACTGCTGCTGCCTTCACGTGAACATTCATCATTCTACCCTGGTGGATCAGTTTCCTGGGGCTGCTCTAACCAGTGCCACAAACTGGGTGGCTTAGAGCAACTGAAATTTATCGGCTCATAGTTCTGGAGGCCGGAAGTCCGAGATCAAAGTATTGGCAGGGCCGCGCTCCGTCTGAAGGCTCTAGGGAAGGGACTGTTGCGGGCGTCTCTGCTAACTTCCGGTAGTTCCATGGCTCATGGTGGCATAACTCCAACCTTCACTTGGTGTTCTCCTGGCGTGTGTGTCCGCCTCTTCACATGATGTTCTTTTTATATGGACACCTGTCATATTGGATCATGGGCCCACCCGACTCCGGAATGACCTCATCTTAACTAATTGCATCTGCAAGAACTCTGCTTCCCAGTAAGGTCACATCTGGGTTACTGAGGATTGGGACTTTAGCATCTTTCTGACGGGTACAATTCAACCCATAACACCTGGGTTAAGTTACAGTCTTTTCAACCAGCCTCCCTGCCTCTAGTAAGTCTCCCTCACATGACCCCTACACCTGTCCTTCACAGGGTGGTCAGTGTGATCTGGCTAAAATAAAAATCTGATTATGTGGCTACTCAGCTAAAAATCCTCCCGAGTTTCCCTTCTCTTTATTATTATTATCATTATTTTTTATTGAAGTATAGTAGATTTACAATGTTGTGCTAATTCTGCTGTACAGCAGGGACTCAGTTATACATATGTATATATTCTTTTTCACATTCTTTTCCGTTATGGCTTATTACAGGATATTGAATATAATTCCCTGTGCTCTATGATAGGACTTCATTGCTTATCCATTTTATATATAATAGTTTGCATCTGCTAACCCCAAACTCCCAATCCTCCCCTCTGCTACCCCTCTCCCCGTTGGGAACCACAAGTCTGTTCTCTACGTCTGTGAATCTGTTTCTGTTTCATAGATATGTTCATTTGTGTCATATTTTAGATTCCATATATAAGTGATATCATATGGTATTTGTCTTTCTCTTTCCGACTTACCTCTCTTTAGCAAAGCACAAAGTTCCTCAAAATCTGGCTTGAGCTTCCCTCACTAGCACCTCCCCTCCTCAATTCCCCACCCCATCCCCAATCCTTTACTCTGACTTGTGTTCTGGCTAAATCAGCTCAAATTGTCTCCTTCGGGAATCCCTCTTAGAGGAAATTCTGTCTCCCTTAGCTCCCTGTAAGTCATTGCCTACCTCCTTATGACACTAAGTAGTAAATCGTTGGTTTCTCATCTTTCTTCTTAAATCTCTGAGTCCCTTGAGGCAGGGACTGTGCCTTCCTTGCACTCCTAGTGCTGAGTACAGTGTCAATTAAAAAATAAATATTCAATATGTGTTTGTTGAATTAACTTTACTGTCTTCTCATGGAATTATGCATTTTGTGGAGAGTGAGTAGAGAAGAGAAAGATGATGGTCCAATTGTCCTATTATAGTTTTTTTTTGTTGTTGTTGTTTTTGTGTTCACGGGCCTCTCACTGTTGTGGCCTCTCCCGTTGCGGAGCACAGGCTCCGGACACGCAGGCTCAGCGGCCATGGCTCACGGGCCCAGCCGCTCCGCGGCATGTGGGATCTTCCCGGACCGGGGCACGAACCCGTGTCCCCTGCATCGGCAGGCGGACTCTCAACCACTGCGCCACCAGGGAAGCCCTAAAGTGAGATTCTTGCTGGAGTTGCCACAATGCAGCTGCCACCATTCATTCTCACATGTGTGTCTCATAATGAGCTCCACACAGTTTTCAAGGGGAACTTCACAGGAACTTTCTCTTCCTCGGCTCCTATGAATCCCCTCTGTTTTCTTTCCATGTCTCTGCTTCTTTTCTGGCCTGTTCTCTCTTCTCCATAAACATGGTGCTCCCCAAAGGGGCACTTTGCATTTTCCAAACATGGCCACACCTTAATACCTGTCTCCTTCCACTTGCTCATGGAGAGCTGGGGTCCAGGGCTCCTCCCCCTGGATCTGGGCAGGGCCTAGTGACTGCTCTGACCCAGAGCGCACACCCAAACCAGTGTTCTGGGACTTTCAAGCTGAGTCTCCCTCTCTCCCCCTTCTCTCTCTCTCTCTCTCTCTCTCTCTCTCTCTCTCTCTCTCTCTGCTTGGCTTGGAGCCCAGCCACCCCGTTTGAAGGAGCTCAGGCCATGTGTCGAGGCCACATGCAAGGCATTCCAGCTGAGGTCTCAGCCAACAGCCAGCACCAACCATCAGCCATTGGGGAGAATGAACCTTCAGATGATTCCAGCTCTGAGCCATCGAATCTTCCAGCTGAGGGCCAGAAGCCATGGAGCAGCAAGGAGACCTCCCTACTGGGCCCTGTCTGAATCCCTGACCCACAGAAACTTGTGAGAATTGATACCTGATGATTGTCACTTTAAGGTAATTTATCCTACTCCAGTAGATCACGAATACACCAAGAATCCATTTTGTTCTCTCCTGGGCTCTTTCATTCACTCTGCTGATGTCCACTCACCCCTCCTATCACCAATGCTCCTGTCTTTGCAACTGTCTCCCCTGTAATTACTCCCAGCTCTGTTTAGTGTTGTATTACCAGTGACTGCAGGGCACCTTCCCCTGGGTATTCCTGACTAGTTATTGCACAGAAAGACACAGCATCTTTCTTTTCAAATCCATTTTTCTTCTTCTGTTCCCTTTTTCTGTTCTTGGTATCACTTTCCAATCTAGAAACCTTAATCTTCACTGCCGCCTTCAGTCTGTCCTGTCCAACCAGTTGCTAAGCGTTGCACTGTGTTGTCAGTTGGTATGTTTTGGGCTGCAAGGAATACAAAAGCCAGAAAAACATGGTGTAGCAGTCTGGATCCAATCAGAGGATAGAAACAGGGGATATTCAATATGGAAAATGATTAACTATGACAAAAGAGAAACTATAAGATATAAAGGAACTCTATGTGGTACCCTAGGGCTGGTACCAAGGGAGGACCAGCTTGGAAGGGGTTTAGATCTCATTGGAGAAGGTGTGGTTCAGCTCACTGAATAGCAGAGAAGTTCCCTAGTATAGCCAGGCTGGTCTGTAGTTGCATTAGGTCACCCTCTGGCATGCAGGTAGGGGGGCAGGCAGTCAGCAACCAGTGGTGTGGATGTCCTGGAAACAGCAGGAAACTCTCTTCTCTTGAGATTTCCCTCCAGAGCGTGTTCTACTCTCGGAAAGCTTAACATCATGCTCATTGTAAAGAGAACTACTTACAAGAATCCCTTTGTTCATAAAATAGCATATATTGAAGGGTGCACTTGGAGCTGAGAGGCAATAAATTATTAACTAACACACATGGCTTAAGCAAATGTATTTATCATGTCGTAAAGTGAATGATCAGATACTGGCCAGTTCTATGGTTTTGGTGAAGTGGTCAGCAACGTCACCAATGATCCTGATGTTTTCCATCTTTCTCCCACTGTGTTGGCCATATCTTCCCTTGGAGTTACAAGGGGCTGTAGCAGCTACAAGTGCCTTATACAGACAGTACTGCTTCCAGGAAAAAAAAAAAAATAAGTGGGGTTGGGGGGAGAGGATTCCTTTGCATCACTTATTGGAGAGAAAAACATTTTGCAGAAAAATCTCAGGAGACTTCCCACCAATTTCCACGGTCAGGATTGGGGCATATGCTCTCTCTCCATTGTGAGAAAGGCTGTGTTGCAAGGGTCTCACATCTTTAGCTCTTTAGTGGGAGGTGGGCTTTGCCAGCAAACGAGGGCATGGGCAATGCCTGCGGGAAGGTAGCCAACTACATCCATCTCTATTCCCATGCCCCCTCTCTTCCCGCCGCCGCTGTTCCAGGTGGTCACTGGGCACCTAAGTGCCCTGCAGAGTCACAAGACCTGAGTTCTACTTTTGGCTGGGTGTTAACCAAGTGGGAACTAGGTGTTCCTGGGGAAGGGCAAAAGCCTTTCCACTGTCTCTTTTGTCACCTTAGTTCTGGTGCTTTTATTAAAGTGGCTTTCAGTCCATCCTGCAGCTAGATGGATTTTCCTGAAGAATAACTGTGAACTAACTCTCCCTCTCTCTCTCTCATGGTCCATATCTTTCAATGAGAAGGAAGTTTATGAGTTAAAATCTTGGACTTCCATACTAGATCATATCATTCACAATGAAGCTCTTACTAATTGCATGACCTCAGGGAAGGTATTTAATTTCTTTATACCTGAATTTCTCATGTTTTACGCGTGGATAGGATTACTATGCTCAGAGGATTCTATAAAGAGTAAACCATGAAATACAGGAATGGTTTTTGACACAGTGACTTTTTAATAGGTAGTATTTTATCAGCCATTATTGTTCCTCACTTTATATCCAATTAAATCTAAATTTCTTAGGTCCCCATTTAAGATCCTGTAGGAGCTGACCCCAATACAATTTTTCCAAACTTATATTAAAATTGACTATCTCCCCTACTAAATCATAAACTACTTGAGGGAAGGAGCACATTCCATAAGCCCAGGATTTAGTGCAGTCTTTGGCCAGAGTTGTTTCTCTGTGTTCCCATGTGGTTTTCATTCAAGCATTCCTTGGCCTGCAGATACCTCACTCCTCCATCCTCATAAGGCCGTCTTCTCTGTGTGTGTCTCAGTGTCTCTACACCATTTCTTACAAGGGCACCAGTCATATTGGACTGAGCCCACCCTCCTGTAGCTAACAAAAATTACCCTGTAATGACCGTATTTTCAAATAAGGTCACATTCCAAGGTAATGGGGATTAGGACTTCAACGTATCTTTTTAGGGGACATAATACAACCCATAACATGGGGTCTTGAGCTACATCTCCAAGTCTCTGTTTTCTCAAAGGTTTGCTGCAAAATTTAAATGAAACACAGGAGAGTTATGCCCTCTACCATTTGACTTTAGAGTATCTAATATGCAATTTACATTCAAGTTTTCCCAGTTATCCCCAAGTGTCCCTTACACCTTCCTTTTTAGGGATCTGGGCTCCAGTTAAGGGTCATGCATCACATTTTGTTGTCTTGCCTCTTTATTTTCCTTTAATTTAAGACAGTGGTGAGACAAGAGGGAAGGCGGCAGGGCACAACCATTAAAATAATGACACAGCCCCTTGAGGATACAACAAGAACTGGTTAGAACCAATTATGTCCAAGATGGCAGAAGATCTGACTTCCAGTAGACCTTGAGCCTCATTGTACACTCACTGTAATACACTAGCATATGCTAAAGGACACAGCCACAGGCGCCATGACAATTCCTAGGCTGACTGTAATAGGCCAAAAAGTGGGTGGTAGTCCAATTCCTGGAAATCCCCACCCCTTCCCCCAAAATAGTTGGATTAATCCTCCCACCTGTTAGCCTATGAAATTACCCAGCCCATAAAAACTAACCACCTCCACACCCCCGGGCCACTCTCACCTTCTGAGACGACTGCATTCTGTCTATGGGATGTGTATCTCTCTAAATAAACTCGCTTTCACTTTACTATGGCTCCCTCTTGAATTCTTTCCTGAGTGGAGCCAAGGACCCTCACTTGGCAGCCCATCCCAGGAACTCTCCAGAGACCTGGGAATTCTCTCACTCACCTTTTGCAACAGTGGTTCTCATACCATCATGTGTATGAGAATCTCTTACAAAGCTTATTGAAACAATTTTCTGGGGCCCATCTCCAAAGATTTTGAGTCAACAGGTTGGAGTGAGGCCCATGAATTGGCATTTCTAACAAGCTGGCAGGTGATGCCAAAGCTGCTGGTCCAAGCACCACACTTTTGATAACTACTGATCTAGAACAAGGGTTGGCAAACTTTTTCTGTAGAGGCCAGTTGGTAAAATACTTTAGACTCTGTTGCAACCAGTCAATTCTGCCATTGTAGGCAAAAGCAGCCATAGGAATACATAAGTGGATGCTGCTACATTCCAGTAAAACTTTATTTATAAAACAGCTACCTGGTCAGATCTGACCTCAGTCTGTTGTTTACTCTTGCTTTTTTTTGGGGTGGGGGGTGGAGGAGGGAAGGGGGGAAGTCTTTCAGAGCACTGCCATTTTGGAATTGTCCAGTTCAGTTTTCCTGTAGAATGTTTCACAATCTGGATTTGATAGTTTTATTTTTTATTAGATTTAGGCTAAACATCTTGGCAATAACACCACATAAGTGATATTGTGTACTACAGGGGGAAATTGTGAAAGACTTTGAAATGGACCAAAAAAATTATTGGGTAACTTCAGTGGAAAGCTAGATGCTGTCTAATGCAACTTTGTGCTTTAGCTGATTCTATGGGGTTTTGAGCCTTTCATTATCTTTGAGCTATTTTACAACTCTCTAAATTGTGGAATACTGATGGTAATGTCTAGGATTCTTGTCTTTAGAAATGCAAATTTTGTTCCTTTGACATCCATTGGACCCATGAGCATTGACTCATCTTCCATCTATTAGGCAACTTAACTTCAGCATTCCTGACTGCACGTGTATGTGTTGGATTGTCTTTGGATTCTCTTTCGAACCAGTTGGAACATGTTAGTGGTCTGACATTAATGAGTTAAGTATTATCTTTGACACATGTTCATTTTACACCTGCATCTGAGTCATGATTATACTCTCTTTTAAATATTATCCTTTAGCAGTATTTTTCATTGCATCATTTTAGGAAGCAGAAAATGTTAGTTTTACCAAATCTTGGTGATATGAACTTTAATTTCATGATAAAGGTGGTTCTACCAGACCTTTCCATTGTAAAGATATATTTTTCTTTATTAGGGAAATATCCTTTGCGACAAAGTGAATAATCCGGTTTGCAATTATTTTTCACCTGATGGTTTTAGTTTCCACTGAAGATCTTTGCCTGTATCAATTATAACTCTGGAGTTGCAAAATATGAACCCTTTCATGATGCCCACAGTTGGACATCTGAGCATGCCCTTTGAGCCATCACACCAACTTTCCTTTCTTGGGCCATATTCCTCTTTGGCAATATAGCTTCATGGCCAAGCCACACGCTCTGGGACTGTCTAGCTTGAGCTTAAACCCTGGCTTCTCTGCTTACTAGCCGTGTGACTTGCAAGCTTTTTAATCTCTCTGTGCCTCAGTTTCCTTATCTGTAAAATGGGTGCTATAAAGATACATCTCTTATAGGGTTGTGTTAAGATTAACTGAGCTAAATCAAAGCACCAAAACCGTACTTGGCACATAATTACCTGCTCAATAAATGTAAGCTATACTTGTATGTGTTTGAATTCCTGCTTTGCCACATCAAAGTGGCTTTGGGTAAGTTACTTAACATCTTTGTGCCTCCCTTCCTCATTTATAACACAGTTCCTGGATTCACGCATGTTAAGTGCTAACACAGTGTCTGGTATGGAGTAAGCATTAAAAAGGATGAGCGGTTACCATCATGATTATTCTGTATAATAATCAGATTATTCTCTGTAAGGTAAACTTTTTGAGTTCATGTCTTTTCGGATTTACCTTCTTATTTTCATTGTGCCTAGCTCAGTCAGTCACATAGTATGGGTTTAATAAAATATTTGAATAGAGGGATTAATAAAGCTTTGCTGAGTGGCACTCGCTTTATAGTTACATTTTTGCCTCCTTTATATTTCAAGTTCCTATATTGGTGCCGCCCTCCCTTATTGTAGGAAGCCCACGCTTGGGAAATAACATTGTTACACAAGGTTGTGAAAAGCTCTTCTGGGCAATGGTTGGAAAGCCCCGTGTAGGGCTCCGCGATCTACCTCCGTAGGGCAAGAAAAGTGGGTTCCCATTCATCAAAGATCCGAAATAACAGGGCTGTGCAGTGGCATTTACGGCACCTTAAGTCTAAGCCTTATTTTCCCCTCCCTAACGGTAGAGGGTGGGAAACGGAGACTCCAAGTTGGGAAGCACCCACATCGCAACCCAGAGTGAGCGCTGGGAGAAACTGAGGCGGTGGCCGGGTCCCCGCCGTGGCAACAGCCGGGACACAGGCCTCGAGCCCACACCTGCGCCCGCGAGGCCACCGCGCCGCTTCCTGCCCAGCGCGTGCAACGCTCACGTGACCGGGCCTGGGCGGAGCCCGGCGGGCGGGGATCACCTGAACAAGCGAGTCATGTGAGCTGGGCGGGGGAGGGGGGCGGTGCCGCCCGGTGGTCACGTGACCCGTTCCGGGGCCGCAGCTGAGCCCAGACAAGCCGCGCGCCTCTCGGGCTCCTGCTCTGCTCTAGCTCCTCGCGCTCCTCTCCGCCTCCGCCCCCGCCTCCGCCCTGGCGGCGCAGCCATGTCCCGAACGCGGCCCCCGGCAGCCGCGCGCCGCTAGCTCCGCTCCAGCCGCGCAGCCGGGGCCCGGTGCGATGGGGGCCGCTGCCGGCCGGAGCGCCCACCTGGGGCCCGCGCCCGCCGGCCGACCGCCGCGCTCTCTGCTCCTGCTGCAGCTGCTGCTACTGGTCTGGGCCCCGGGGGCCGCGGGGACCCAGGGCGCCGAGTTCCCCGAGCTGTGCAGGTGGGTGGCCCGCCTGGCTGCAGGCTTCTGTCGCGGTGCCCCAGCGCACGGCGGGCGGGGTGGGGGGCAGGGGCGCTCGGGGGAGGGGCCGGGGTCCCCGAGTCGCCTCAGGTCCGGGCTTACTCAGCCCGTCCCCGAGGGAAAGTTGCCCGCGTGGTGGCGGAGGATAAGAGACTGGGGGTCATGGGCGCGGGCGGGGGGCGCGGGGGCTCCGGCGGCCCGGCGCTGGCTGGGGTCCGTCGTCGGACCACTTGTGGCTGTCACTAAGTCCGGGGCGGCTTTGTGTGCGAGCGGCCGGCCGCCGCCACCCGCCCGGGTGACACGCTGCGGCCACCTCACGCCCAGCGCTTGCCCTCTCAGTGGTGTGCCTGCGAAAGTTGGAGGACGCAGGAACTACCGCTCTGCTTTGTTCCCACTCCACGTTTTCCTCAAAGTTCCACCAGCGGGGCTTTGAGGGGGCCCTTAGTGTGGAAAGACTCACCCGCACCAATGGCCGTGGAGTTGGGGGGGTTTTGGTTTCATTTGCTGATTGCTTTCCTCCATGTGGGTTTTCCATTTTTTCTTTAAAGTAGCCTTTCTGCAGGAGGTGACTTTTTGGGGGTTTTTTGGGATCGGGGGAATGGAGGGTGGTCATCCACTATTGGCTTTCAAGACTTCACCCTTCACTTCTCCGAGCCTAACTTCCTGTCTAGTTGTTCACATGATGTCATTGTCTCCGGGTGGATTATTCTAGTGGAGTCTTTTGCTCTGGGAACCATGATTGTATAATCGCACGTCCCAATGAGGGCTGTTAGTGTCCTGCCATGGCCGGGAGTCCTGGGGCTGGGGAACTGCCAATTCCGAGAATTTTCTAACCAACTTTCTCTGGACTGTTTAGGATGATGGAAAATACAACTTTTATTTATGTTTTAAACTTCGGTTTAAAAAAAAGGATGAAAAGTTCTGAAAGATTAGTGAACAGTCAACAGTTATCCCTGGTGTTAGCAAGTTACTTCGCAGAATGAAGTGAGGTTTAGCCCACTTTGAGCTGAATTTTGAGTTTGTGGTAGCGTTTATGGGGTTCATATTCTTCCCTGGCATCAGAGATGGTCCTATTACCCCTGAATTCAGAACTTGGAGAAATTATTACACTGAGGAGAGTAAGGCTGAGCTCGCAATCGAAACGGAAAGGCCCGTATTCTTTCTTTTCCCTTTTTTGGAAAGGGGTAGCGGGGCGGGAGGGAGAGTTTACAGCACATAAGTTCGTGGGCCAGTTAGCCGCCATAAGGTGGTTACTCACGGAAGCCCCCGTTACAGAGAAAAGGGCCCTAGCTGACACAAGGTCAAGCTGCAACTGACCTTTAAAGGAGGAAGTTTTGGAATAATGGCTGCTGTGACCAAACGCATCTGTGAGAAGTTAGCTCAGCTGGGCTAGTGGTGTTGAAGCCTTGGTGTTGTTAGCAAATTGGAATTGATTTCTTAATAGTTGAGGTTAAAGTTGGCCTCAAGGGCAGACCCCTACTCCGTGGCTGCGGCAGGGGCCCTCACTTTTGCTTTAGGGTGGTAGTCGTCCCAGCGCCTGGAACCTGGTTTATGAACCTCATCTCCAGGTGGACTTCGGCCTCTTGGTCCAGAAGGAAATGGCCGTTGTATCTTGAAATGCTTCACCTCATGGTCACACATGGGCATAACTTAGGAAATGCTCCACGATGTTCTGAGGGGATATGCATTTAGCATGTGCCCTCTGCGGTCATAGGAGAGCTTTCACGTTGGTTTAGGTCCTTTCTGCCAGCCTTCCTCAGGACCGCAGCCCCAGGCAGGTCACAGCTGGGCTTGTGCACGTTTCTTTCCCGTTACTGCTCTGTGGTTTCACCTTGAGACTTCCCCAGAGCTGTGTTTAAAAATCTACACTTCAAACCCACTACCTGCAAAGTGAATTCTTTTTATTTGTTCCTGTTTCAAATGGATTTCTTGGCTTAAATACTTATTAAGACTTGTTTCTTTCTTTCTTTCTTTTTTTACCCTTGGGGAAGGGGTTTAAAAAAATTGGTTTTCTTGAATGAGGTAACACTGGCTAAAAAATTCCTTAACTCTAGCACATATTTGAATGGGAACATGGGCTGAACATCTTTTTAAATGCAGTTTGAAAAATTCTACCAAGTAGCACCAAAGCCGGATGTGTTCAGCTGCCTTTTATTCCATCTCTGGGCGTCCACTTGTAAATAACTCCCCAGGTCTCACTGTGAGTGTGAAAAGCAGACTTCTGCTGTTACTGTTTGTGCAGCTTGTTGGTGGTAGCAGTCCCCATAGACAACGGGTCACGTTCCAAATGTTTGTAAATTGGTTGCTTGTAATGAGAAACATGTTTTTCCGTGGAAGATTCTCCTGTTCCTGGTGGTTTGGTGCCTGGTGCGGTTTCCAGATCCCCTCAGGCGCAGGTTTGGGGTGCCCAGATGCCACCCAGCATCAGCTAGAGCCCTGGCAGGCAGTTCTCGTGTCACTGGAAAAGGGAGTTGGATTTCCGGGAAAACAACCTCTCCTCCCAAGCCCAGCTCTCTAGAACCTGAGAGGGTACTCTTCACCTGCAGTCCCTTAGGACCAACACGAGGGAGGTCCGGGCCTGCTTCAGGGTTGCCTGCAGGGCACCCGTGTGGCTCTGACACCTCCTGGGGTGAGGGTGGTGGGCAGGGGGCTGTCCCCTTGCAGTTAGTTAATGGCGGGGATGAAGGCAACAGCGAAGCAACTGACTCAGCAGCAGCTTTAATATCTTTGTGTCTGTGGAGAGAGCTGGACAGTGAAAAGCGGGGACGACAAAGGCAAGTTTCCCAAAGTGTATCTGCTCTCTCGGCACTTTTAGTGCTTGTTCTTTGGAGAGCCTCAGTTGTGTGTTTTTTAAGCTTCACAAGGATTGACGCACCAGGTGAGTCCTATGCTGTGGAAGAAGTCGGTGATTCTTATCGCTCACCTATTTTTTGGGACGTGGTGTGTAGTAGAAAGAAAGCACTTGAATCCAGAGGTCGGTGTGACTGCCCGTGGGACTGGCACGCATGGAGGGGCCTGGGGCCCGAAGGAGTGCTGTGCTGGTGAGGGGTGTCCAAAGGTCGCTGGGGCAGGACCCACGAGAGCAAGAGGTGAGGGAGGCAGAGGGCAGCCATTCAGAGTCACGGAAGTGACCAGAAGGCCCTCCACTTGTCCCTAGCTTTACTCTGTACTGTGTGAGATACATTTTGTAAAAGGCCATCTTACGTATGTAATCGGTTAGTTTCCACCCTTTATTTTGGTGTTAAGAACGTTCTTAACGAGTGCGGTTCTAACCGTTTGTACCAGTTATCAAGTAACGCTTTGGGCTGGCTTGATTTAGGTAGTTAAGTACCTTAAAATTTATTCAGAACAAGTTTTCCCCCAACTGTTTGGGTATAAATACTGGAAAGTTTTTGTTACATTGAGGACAAGAGAATAATGAAGCCAGCTGGGAGTTGAGGTTGGTTTAGTTGATGTTTCTAAGGAGATATTTTTTTTTCCCTGTGATTTTTCTGAAGGAATAGTGCTTATATGCCTAATTTAGGCCACATGTTGAACCTGGACCACATCCATTTGTGTATGTTTCTTGCAACAATAAGTGTGTGTAGCCCAAGATTGTTAATTAGGGGTATGTTAGACCACATGCTTTAATTCTTAGAACAGCATCCTGACAGATTCCCAGGAAATGAATTCCTGATCGGGCTTCATGTCTTTTATCAGTGTTTCACGGAGGGATTTTTAAAAGATGGGGTCGAGTAGAATAATTTAGATGTCTCATCTTTATTTTGATCTTGGCATAAAACTGTATTGTGCTGGGCAGAGAGAATTCATAAGGGTCAAAGAACTGGGACTGATGGTGGAAAGGAGCTTGTTCCTTTGCAGATACTGTTCTTTTTCTCCTTTTTCTTTTCTCTTTCCTTTTTATTGTCCCAGCCACTAGCCCTCTTGGTACTGCCCCCACTGGTCATGGAGGTGGAGGTAGCTGAGACCTGGTATACCTGTGGGTCCTTTGTATCTTCCTCATAGCTGGCTCATGACCAGTGAGGGACAGAGGCTTGAATTTATGCCAATGGTGTCTCCTCCCCTTTAATCCTGGCAAGGTGACACAGGATTCATTTATTCTCCAAGTATTCCTTAGGCATTTCTTAAGCAGAGGGGAAAACTGGAAAGGGCCAGCGCTGGAGTGGAGACACCACCAACTGAACAGATCCAGAAGACCGCTGGCTACCGCTGCTCCCCCCAGGGAGGCAGCAACAAACGTCCTTCTCCCTTTATTTTTGCTAATTTTATTTTATTTATTAAAAAATTTTTTTTTGCAGTTTTATTTATTTATTTATTTTTGGCTGCGTTGGGTTTCTGTTGCTGTGCACTGGCTTTCTCTAGATTCGGGGAGCGGGGGCTGCTCTTTGTTGCGGTGCGCGGGCTTCTCACTGTGGTGGCTTCTCTTGTTGTGGAGCACGGGCTCTAGGCGCAGGCTTCAGTACTTGTGGCACACGGGCTCAGTAGTTGCGGCTCGCGGGCTCTAGAGCGCAGGCTCAGTAGTTGTGGCGCAGGGGCTTAGTTGCTCCACGGCATGTGGGATCTTCCCGGACCAGGGCTCGAACCCACGTCGCCTGCATTGGCAGGTGGATTATTAACCACTGCGCCACCAGGGAAGTCCTGCAATTTTAAATAATGTGTAGTCTTAGTTTTGATTTTCTTTTTGACCCAAGACTAATCTAAATGTTACTTGTTTTTGCCTATTATGAACAAAGCTGTTGTGCATATTTGTGTATAAGATTTTGTGTGGACATAACGCTTTTTTTTTGATACCTAGGAGTGGGATTGTTCAGTGAATGGGGAGTGAGTGAGTTGTCAAACTGACTTCCAAAGTGGTTGTTCATTTTGTATTCCCATCAGCAGTGTGAAGGTTCCAGTGTTTCTACATCCTTAACAACACTTGATCTTATCGGTCTTTTTAATTTTAGTCATCCTAGTGCGTGTCTCGTGGTATCTCAGTATGGTTTTAATTTTCATATCCCTGCTGACTCATGATGTTGAACATCGTTTTTTGTATTTATTGAGATGCCTAATGATGAACATCTTTCATGTGCTTATCAACCATTTGGATATCTTTTGTATTGATTCTTTAAAAATTTTTTTTTTTGTTTTTCCTTGTCATCCCTTAACACACTTTTTTGGAGGTCATCTTACTGTGTTTTAAGAGTTCTTTATATATTATGGGTCAAGTCCTTCCTCAGGTATGTATAATGTGTATTTTCTCCCAGTCTTTGGCTTGCCTTTTTATTTTCTTAATATATCCTTTGAAGAAAGGATATTTCTTAATTTTGATGGACTTCAATTTATCTTTTTTTTTTTTTTTAATTGTTTGTGCTTTTTGTAGCCTAAGAAATCTTTGCCTGTACCAAGGTTTCTCACCCTCAGCACATTTGACATTTGGCCTGGATAAATCTTTGTTGTGGGGCCTGCCCTTAGCATTGCTAAGAGCACCCCTGGTCTCACCCATTAGATGCCAGGAACAACCCTTCCCCCCATTTGTGACAAACAATAATGTCCTCAGACATTTTAAATGACCCCAGGGGGTGGGGAGGAGGCAAAATTACCTCCAGTTGAGAACCACTGGTCTACTCTAAGGTCAAAAATATTCTTTCCTATATTTGTTTCTGGAAGTTTTATAGTTTTAACTTTATGTTTAGCCCTGTGATGAATTTTGCAAGTTAATTTTTACGTATGATGTGAGGAAAAGGTGAAATAGAAATAGATCTGTTTCTATTTCCTGATATTTTATATAGGAGGCTTGCAACTGTGTTTTTAAGTGAGCTTGGGCTATAATTTTCTTTGCTGTACTATTCTTGGCTGAATTTAGTATAAAGAATGTTTGCTTTGTGGAGAGAGCCAGTTAGCTTTTAGTATTTTATATGCTGTGGAACAGTTTTTGTATAGGATGGACAATTTCTCTTCCTTAAATTTTGGTAGAACTCACTAGTAAAAATATCTGGGCCTGGTGCCTTTGTGGATGTAGAATGTAGTGGAAGAGGAGTTTTGATTATGGTTTCCATTTCATCTACTTTGTTTATTAAGATTCTGTACTTTTTTTTGAGCCAATTTTGATTATATTTTCTGAGGAAATTGTCATTTTAATTATGTATTCACATATAAATATGTAGCATGCTACATATTTGCTTTTGGAAATACTTTCTGAATCTGTAGGTACATTTTTTTAATTCCTGATTTTTTTTCCCTTAACATATTTACTAAAGACTTTTCTACCCTTTTTAGTCTTTTCAAAAGAACTAGCGTTTTAATTAGTTAATTAATTTATAGTTGACTGCATTGGGTCTTCCTTGCTGTGCGCATGGGCTTTCTCTAGTTGCGGCGAGTGGGGGCCACTCGGTTGTGGTGTGCGGGCTTCTCATTGCGGTGGCTTCTCTTGTTGGGGAGCACGGACTCTAGGCGCACCGGCTCAGTAGTTGTGGCTTGTGAGCCCCGTAGTTGTGGCTTGCGGGCTCTAGAGTGCAGGCTCAGTAGTTATGGTGCATGGGCTTAGTTGCTCCGTGTTGCTACTTAGGTTTTTTTTTTTTTTTTTTTTTTTTTTTGCGGTACGCGGGCCTCTCGCTGTTGTGGCCTCTCCCGTTGCGGAGCACAGGTTCCGGACGCACAGGCTCAGCGGCCATGGCTCACGTGCCCAGCCGCTCCGCTGCATGTGGAATCTTCCCAGACCAGGGCACGAACCCGTGTCCCCTGCATCGGCAGGTGGACTCTCAACCACTGCGCCACCAGGGGAGCCCTACTTAGGTTTTGATACATAGTTTTTTCATCCTTCAGTTCTAAATATTTCCTTCTTGTACCCAAAAGTTCTAACTATTTAAACTTCCTGGACCCACTAATTTTTAAAAATCTTTTCTTTCCCCAGGTAAATGGACTCCCCCCCGCATTGTGGGCAGTAAATGTGGTGAAACTGTGGCCTAGCACCTAGTCAAGTTAATAGTGTTCTGTGTGTTTGGAAAAAATGTTCTCTGCTTGGGTCAAAGTTTCATTAATTGTGCTGTTCAGCGGTTCGTTATCATAACGTATATTTTGTCCTGCTGGGTTTCTCTTTTATACTTTGTCTCTGACTACCACTTTGGTCAGGGCTCCAGAAGAATGTCTGGTGTTCTGTCTGCCAGGCTAGCAATTCTCCTGTTGTTCATAAGCTCTTCAACTTTCCTGTTTTTAAAAAAAATTCCAACAAGGTTTAGAGTTGATATATATTCACAGCTGCCTGTTCTTCATGGATGCCACAGCTTTCCTCATCCCCTGGAAGATGTATTGTGAAGTTCTGCTCTGATTGCTCTATTAATTCTCTTTCCTTGGGCCCAGTTTCTTTGTTGGCATTTGTCATCTCATTTTCATGGTGTTGGTGCCCTTGTGACGACTGGTGCTTCTTGATCGTGCTCTTTGCAGTAAGCCTTCTCTGGGACATTTGTGGCCTCTTTTTGTGCAGCTGTGCAGGATCGAGCTGGGAGCAGTTGTTCGAGCTTGGCTGCAAGTTGCTGGGGGGAGACCGGGGGATGGGCAGGGCGTTCCTCTGGCTGGTGTGTCTGTGTGGCTGGTCTGAGGTGCTTTTCTGTCCTAAGTATCACACCCAGCCCTGTTCCTGCTTGGAGACAGCTGCTGGATCTCTGTTGATTGCGGTTGGCAGGGTACAGTGAGGGCTGCCTGCAGGTGGAGTCGGGAGAGCTGGGTTACTGTGCTGGTGTGGCAAATCACTTCTTTTCTCTGGATCTCCGTTTCCTCCTCAAGAGGGCTGGGAGTGAAGTTTTGGAAGTCAACTGTCCTGCTTTTGAATGTGGACAGTTACTGATCTGCTGAGTTTTGGTTTCCTTCTGTGTCAAATCAGGGTGCTAATCATGTTTTTAGTGTGGTATGAGAACCAGAGTGCGTTCAAGTGCCTGGCCATCCTCAGTGTTCATAAATGGTGGTGACGGCAGTGATTGCTTTCTTTCTATATGTTGAGTCTCTGCATTAGGTCAGTGATATTTTTAGCTGGTTACTCTGAACCCCCGGGTTCTCCGTTAGTGCCTAGGGCTTTCTGCCTCAACCAGAGGGCGTCTTTATCCATTCTAGCCATTGGCACTCCATGTAAGAGTCCTTTTGAGAAAGAAACATCTCCATCATTTAAAAAAGCTTTAAAACCACTGGGCTGTGTGATTCTCAGGGTCCATTTTGCATCCAGAATTCTGTGGTTGCGAGGTATGTATCCTTCAGGATTCCTTTAGCTCTGAGTAGCAGAAAGCCCAACTCGAGTTCGCTTGCACAAGGAGGTGTAGGGTTGGGCGGGCGCCAGGTGCCATATGTCAGGCGGCCCCAGGCCCTTTCCTGCCGTTTTCTTGGCATCGCCCTCCTTCCTGTGGTGGCTGCATTAGTCCACCATCCAGGGGAGAAGAGAGAGCCTCCTTGTTTGTCTTTCGTAGGGGCCCTCAAGGCCCAGAGGACTTCGGCACGGTGTCCGTGGTCAGAAGGGGCTCCCATCCCGGCTTCCCTGGAGCGGGTGGGTGCTGGGTTCCGGGGCGTTTGTTGTAGGTGGGGAGCGGGTGCAAGAATGCGGGCCTGCGGGATGGATGTGAAAGTCCTTCGTCAGCTCCACTTTGCTGTACCACTTAAGAACCAGCTGCTGCTGCTGGGGTTTTGAGGTGCCCAAAGCAGTGTGTCACGCGCCTATTTCCGTCCTTATGGTAACCAGCGCGGGGGGGGGGGCGCGGCCTGTGTGCAGGGTGGGGAGATCCCAGTCCCTCTAGTTTCTGGGAGCGTGAAACTTGCCTCTCAGATCGACCAGAGACCTTCAGTGGGATTCTGCTGTTGCTTTTAGATCCTTTGGTGAACCTGCGGAGGGCAGCTTCCCCAGGGCGAGGGAGCAGTGTCCTGCACGTGTCACTGTTCACTGGGGGCCAGGAGAGTTGCAGGAGATCAGAGGTGGTGAAAGTATCAATTCTAGTTTTGTTTCAGGATATGGAGGGACCAGGGAAAGACGAAGGAATGTGGCAAGAGTGAAACGTGGCCTTTGCCGGCGGCAGCCTGGGAGGAGCCGTCTTTTAAATCAGAGCCTTTGTGCTTTAATGCTGTGAATATTCCTCGCACATACGTGTGTGTGGTGATAAAACATGCGGAGGGCACACGGAGAGCTCATCCAGGGGTCGACGGCCCATTGGGTCTCGATCGTGTGTGACATTAATTTGTTGCCATCTGTGTGATTCTCTCTAGTTGAAAACCAGTTAGACATTTAGAAAACACTGTTCTGTACTGAAAGCCACTCCCCAGCACTCCTGGCCCCTCACCTCTGGCCTGCAAACAGAAACCGAAACCACCAGCATGGACGTGCTGAAGGGGTGGCTTCCTAGAAGTGACAAGGTGGCGCCTCCACTGAGCCACCTTCTGTGTCCTCTGAGGCCCATCCACCTGCTGTCTGCCGGAGGAGTGTTACCACAAAACAAAGCGAGAAGCCCACAAGGCTCTCTCTCTTCTGCCTTTTGACAGTGGATCCTTTACAGGGGGCCGTGTGAGTTAGACACTTGGGTGGACGGGCTGACTGAGGCAGGGGAGAGGGTCTGTGGGTGGAGCTGTTTCACGGAGGGTGCACTGTCCCGAGGTCTTGCTGTAGGCGGAGACCTGCGCGTCTAACAGGGGAAGGGTGTTCTAGGCAGAGGGACCCACGTATCAGTGTTCCGGGGGGGATGCTGGCTGACGTGGCTGGAACACCATGAGCGAGGGAGAGGGTGGAAGGCAGGAATGTTTAGCAGAGGATTAGCTGGGGGCCAAGTCCCACAGGCCATCAAGATGACTCTGAAAAAGAACGTATGTGTGCGTATAACTGAATCACTTTGCTGTACAGCGGAAATTAACATTGTAAATCAACTAGACTTCAAGAAAAAAAAGTGAAAAAAAAAAAGTACAGCTCTGGCCTTTATTCTGAGGGAGGCAGGAGCCTGGGAGGATTTCGAGCACAGGAGTGACCTAGAGGGGAAGCTGGTATTTTTGATGGACCAGGTAAGAAGTTATAACAGATTGGACCAGGGTTGTGGTGACAAGTGGTCAGATTGTGTATACTTTGAAGGTGGAGCTGATACGATTTGCCCATGATTGGATATGGAATGTAAGGAAAGAAGGAGAAAGGCGGACTCTTAGGTTTTTGGTCTGAGCACTTGGAAGGATGGAGTTCCATTTTCAGAGATGGGCAGGGTTGTGGGGGAAGCAGGTTTAGGGACCGCCTGGAGGGATTGGGTGGAGGTTGTGACAGTGTTCGCAGGTCATTCAGGGAAAGTGCTTGGGGAGGGGTGGGGGGATATAGTTGTTCTTTTAGATGAACGCAGGAAGGTGACAGCTGACGTGGCACTGTGCTTCCGGTCCCCAGCTGGGTGTTAGGGTCTCTGAGTTGTATGACCCCAGCATCTTGAAAGCAGAGACTTTTCTCCTGTGACCACATCACTGGCCTTTGTGAAGAACTCCCCCCAGAGAGCGGCCTCGTCAGTATCGCGAGCTAACCAGCTGAGCTGACTGCCCGGAAATTAGGAAGGCAGACTTTCTCTTGTACTGAGGGCTCTGAAGGAAGGGTACCAGGTCTGGGAGGGTTTGGGGGACATTGGTGATGGCCTGTGAGGGGACCGAGCCTTAAGGTTTGATTTCTCTGCCATGGGCTGGGTTGACGTTAAAGGCAGTTGAATTCCGACCTCCATATAATTAAGGAGGAGGTTTAGCCTGTAATTCAACCCTTCTTTCTGCATTTGAGGAACAAAGTATGAGAGCATCCAGATTTTAAAAAGGTCCTCAGCGAGCAGGGTTTCGGGTTGAAATCCTGGCCTGCGTCCTGGTACCATAGAGTTGATGGGAACAAAAATGCAGCAGGTGTAGCAGAGGGAGGACAGGCCGGTCCTTCGTGGTAGATTTCTGTTGTGGAGGGCACTTGCCGATTTACTAAGAAGCCCAGCCTTGCAGTGCAGTGAAGCTTCTGACTCATCGGACCTCTGTTCTGGTGGCAGCTGGTGGCTGCATGGTGCAGGCTTGGGTGCTCCCAAGTGCCTGTTCTGTCTTCTGAGACGTCCCAGGAGGTGGCTGGTGTGTGCGCGTATCTCTGTGTGTGTGTGCGTGGGCGCGTGTGTGTCCAGAGCCCCCGGTCTCTGTCTTGAGCTGCTCCTGGAGATGGCCCCCAAACAAGGGCCTGCCCCCCGTCCCTTTCCCTCTCCTCTCCAGGGCCTGGCAGTGTCATGTGACAGTCCTTTAGGATGGGCTCGCCAAGGTAGGTTGGTGAACTCAGTTTTTAGGCAGTCTGAGTCCTGCTGTTGATCCAGGTGAGAGCTTAGATCGTAACAGTCTCAAAAGCTCCGTGTTCCCAGTCTTGGTTTTCCTCGCTGTGGCTGTGAGGTAGACAACTTTGTAGACTGGAAAGGCGGGGCTCAGAGAGCTTAAGTGTGTCCCACAGGGCTGGTCAGGGTGAGGCAGGATTCAGGCCCAGGTGTGTGGGCTCCTTCCCCTGTCGCCCTGGCACCTTTCTGGGGGAGCTTGCCTCTAGTTCACGTGACCTCTCCCGGTCACTCACTGATGATGCCCGTTTTAAAAGCATCCCTGCCAACCCCCTGGTGCCTCGGGCCCTAACGCTGACTTAGAGCCTCGCCTCCAGCGGATCCCTCTCCAGACACTGGCTTCCTGCTCCCAGACCCTGCGTAACTACCAGGGAAAACCAGAGACTAAAAGTCTGGCATTTCCTTGCTTTTTTTTTTTTTTTTTTTTGCTGGCTCCATATCTTTATCCACAGCTTTGTGGGCTTCTTAGAATAGGAAGTGAAGTACTTCCTATATAAGCTTTGGCCATGATGCTGTGTCAAACTCATGTGTCCCCCGGCCTTCAGATGAGGGTGCATATTTATTGGGCCAGATCAGGGTGCATGTTTATTGGGCCAGATCAGATTTTTCTCTCTTGGTGTCAGCAGCAAAAAGGTATCGACAACGGTGGTTACATGATGCTCTTGACATTTCTGCTGCAAATGTCCATTTTGGAAACCCTGCCTCTTTCCATGACCTTTCCCTCTGCCATTTCCCACCACTCCCTCCCCTCTTCCTATTTTAGGAGACTGTTGCAGATTTTGAAGGTTGGTGGTCTGGAGGTATGAGCTGAGAAACTATCTGATGATGATAAGGGGCAGTACTGAGCCAGATGTTTCCTGAGTATTCTGTTAGAGGACTTGGATGCAGGCCAGAAGCAGAGAAATCTTTTCTGATGTTCAGGTTGCAAAGACTTTGCATTCCGCACGTCCCCCAAATTTGGTATTTGCTGCTCACTCTAGATTCAGAAAAACATTCCTCTAGCCAGTGACCATGCTATGTGAGTTTAGCTTGTATATCACCAACTTTTTTTTTTTAAAAGGAAACCAAATTATAGATTCATACATGCTTACTAATTTTGTCACTGATCACATCGTACCTCTATCCTGCTTTATGTACCAATGATTGTAGGCCAGTAATCAAGTGTTTAATAGCCACATGGCCATTACCATAACCCCAAGACTCATGGCGAGTGGGGGAACTAAGATTTCAAAAGAGTGTGGCCGTGTGGCAACATGTGAGTGAAAGACAGGATGAAGGTTCATGGAGCTGTTCTGGAGGGAAGGGACTCAGTTTTCTTTTTAAAAATATTTTATCAATTTAAAAAATTATTATTTTTGGCCACACCACGTGGCTTGTGGGATCTTAGTTCCCTGACCAGGGATCGAACCCACGCCCCCTGCAGTGGGGGCTTGGAGTCTTAACCACTGGACCGCTGGGGAAGTCCCAGGGACTCGGTTTTTTTCTAAGGTTTTTTTTTTTTTTTTTTTCCTTTTCTTTGAGGGGTTGGGCATACCATACATTTTATAGTGGGACTTTATATACTTCATTTTAGATGTTTGCTTTTTTAAAAATTTAGAGAGAACCCCAAATTATATTTGCAAGGTGTTGCAGTTTTGCAGGTATTCAGTGATGATAATATATGAAAACTTGAGAGGTGTCACATTAACACACCGGTGTCACATAGTTGAGAATAATTGTCCAGTTGTAGCCTTCTGGCTTTTTACTTACTTATTTTTTTTGCGGTACGCGGGCCTCTCACTGTTGTAGCCTCTCCCGTTGCGGAGCACAGGCTCCGGATGTGCAGACTCAGCGACCATGGCTCACGGGCCCAGCCGCTCCGCGGCATGTGGGATCTTCCCGGACCGGGGCACGAACCCGTGTCCCCTGCATCGGCAGGCGGACTCTCAAGCACTGCGCCACCAGGGAAGCCCGGCTTTTTCTTTTGACTGCTCTCTCTTGGACAGACGTTTGCACCACATTCAGCGGAGATGGCTTTGTGTTTCTCTTCATGAAGCTTTCTGATCTCTGGGCACTTGTGATGGTCGGTTAGACTTGCTTCTTCCTTGCTGCCTCTAGCGTGGTCCCGTTTTGACCAGGTTGCGTCCTCAATGTGGCATTTGCTGAACAGGACTGGGAAAGTAGAAGTGCCTTCCTGTCTCTGGGGTGGTTGACACAAGCATGCTACTTGTGTACTTCCTTCTAATTGGTGATCTGCCAACACCTTTCAGGATATTATGAAATGTAAACCAAAGGAGGTTAAAATGGAACCTCTGTGCCACCGAATAGACGCAGACTGACTGCCATCGTCCAGGGTAGTTTCGGCAGAGGCGGTGGGATTACAGTCAGGGGCAGATGGTCTCAAGTTTTCTTTAACCAAGGGAATGACAGCCTGTGTGCTCACCTTATACAGTGAGATGAATTGTCCACCTCCAGGGCATATCTCAGCCACAGAATTCATTTTATTTTTGTATTTTTTAATATAATTAATGAATTAATGAATTCATTTTGGCTGAGCTGAGTCTTTAGTTGCGGCATGTGGGCTTCTTAGTTGTGGCGTGCATGAGGGATCCAGTTCCCCGACCAGGGATCGAACCCGGGCCCCCTGCCTTGGGAGCGTGGAGTCTTACCGCTGGACCACCAGGGAAGTCTCCAGAACTCACTTTAAAATCAGACATCTCTTAAAGTCGTTTGCCTTGTGTGTGACCTCTGTCCTCTGCCCTGTTCCCTGCTGGCTCGATGGTTTGATTGCAGGATGTTTCCCAGTTAACTGATGACGCTATTGGACTCTCGGCTGAGGTTTTCGGAGGGCAGTGTTCTGCTGAGCTCAGGAGTCTTTTTAAAGGAGGGTGTGAATCTGAGGCGGGGAAAACAATATAGATGTGTTCCTTCTTAGTGGAATTCTCAACCGGCCTGGATACAAAAGTGAGGTGAGGGCAGCCCGTGGGCAGGAGGGGGCTGAGGGAATTGATGTTCTTTCCGTGGAAACGAGTTGGATGAGGGAACACAGGTTGCTGAAGGCAGTGCCTCTGGTGTGTGGCAATTCAAAGTGTGAGAAAGAGAAAGCAGAACTGGACGGGATGGGGGGAAATAGTAGCAGAAGTTGAAAACTTAGGCAAGAACTTGAGCTCAGAAAAGTGTCTCATCTGTTGATCAGTTTGACTTAGGGTAGCCTGGATCTTCACAAAGGTCACAGCCTCTCCTTAGGGGCCGTGCTCAGATGCATTCACTCACTCTGGAAATCGACAGGCCACACAGGATCTGCCATTTTATTTTATTTTATTTAAACTTACTTTTTCAATTTTATTTTAGTTTTGGCTGCGTTGGGTCTTTGGTGCAGCACGCGGGCTTTCTCTAGTTGCGGCGAGCGGGGGCTACTCTTTGTTACCGTGCGTGGGCTTCTCATTGCGGCGGCTTCTCTTGTTGTGGAGCACGGGCTGTAGGCACACAGGCGTCAGTAGTTGCAGCACGTGGGCTCAGTAGTTGCGGCTCACGGGCTCTAGAGCGTAGGCTCAGTAATTGTGGCTCGTGGGCTCTAGAGCGCAGGCTCAGTAGTTGTGATGCACGGGCTTAGTTGCTCCACGTCATGTGGGATCTTCCTGGACCAGGGCTCGAACCCGTGTCCCCTGCATTGACAGGCGGATTCTTAACCATTGCGCCACCAGGGAAGCCCTGGATCTGCCATTTTAGGGGCATCTATTGTGACAAGGTTTAAACTGTAAAGTTTCCTGGAATGGTTTGCCAGCTTCAGTGTTGTCAATGAAAGTAAATATTTTCTGAAAAGTTAAAAAAAAAAAAAAACGTAAAAAAATTGCAAGTCAATGAGGCAGTTTACCTCAGTGTCAGCGCTGGCCTGTGGGGCTGAGACAGGCCTGGCTGATGCCCGGCCTTGTCATTTCATCCTTGTGTGATGTTGGGCAAGGGGCTTCGACTCTCTGAGCCTTGGAGGCTCTGGCTCTGAAGCAGAGGAATTCGGGGGAGTTGATTAATGGCGTGAGGTGCTTGGGTGGCTTGCTGAGCGGCCGTCAGCGCCTGTGGTTGAGAGTTTGCTGTGACGCGTTCTTAGTTCACTGACCGGCTTCCTTCCCAACCTGCCAGCATATATTGATTCTGTCCATATATATGTCCGTATGTCATTCTGGGGCAGGGGACACTCCTGTCCAGAACCACGGGGCAGTTGGGGATGCCAGACACCTAAGAAGATCTAGCGATGGGTGGTGGGAGATGCCAGGAGGGCTGGCATCAGAGCTAAGGACGCAGCAGGGACCAGCCCACGCGGTCCGGGGGGCGTTGCATGCGTATCCGTGTGTCTAATCGTCAGGTTTGCTTTGAAATGAATTTGGAGTTTTTAAGAGGACGACATTGGCTAGCGGCATTTTATACTCTGGAAAATGAGGTAAGAATGGCAAGGATCTTGCTTGCTTTTGCTAATTTTCAAAGCCAGGGTTCTAACATAGGTGGTTTTGTGTCCAGAAGAACATTTCTAACCGGGATTAGGCTGCCTCCTCAGAGGATATGAACTGAATTTTGCAAGACTTGGAAGTGGGCGGGGCTTCTGGGTGATGCCCCTGTGGACCACCCGCTTCCTCCGGCCGTTGTGGTTCTTCTGTGCCACCTCTTTGCATCCTGTTTCTCACAGATGAGATGGAGGACAGCATAGAACCACAGTGTCTTTTAGAAGAAGACTTGACCTGATATGAGTGTCAGAGTTTTGGTGAAAATGCCCACTGGGCTTTCATACCTATCCTGCTGCAGGAGATGCTTGTAGCGCAGATGTATTTAAAACATTCGTGTGTGTGTGTGTGTGTGTGTGTGTGTGTGTGTGTGTGTGTGTATCTCTGAATGAAGACTACATTTCCACACAACTTGCAGGTATTTTATTCCACGGTTTGTTTCCTGCTAAAAGTTTAAAATTTTAATATTACAGCTTAGTTTTCTCTTTGGTCTAATATGTTGGTCTCATTTTTTCCTGTTAGTTTTTTTTCCTCTTTATTTGTGTAGGTCCAAAAAGCGTAGTTTAGAATATAGACTTCTCTGGGAATCTCAGCTGAACGGTCTCAGTTGCTTGGCTCTTAGATAAATCATACTGTTGGGTTTCCTCTTTTTGGCTGTACAGGTTCACTTTATCGCAGAGAATTTTCTAGTGGAAAACTTTTGGAGAAAAGATTATTATTCATTAAATGTATCATTAAATGTTATTTAGTCTATGTACTTTTATTGTTTCTGAATCCATTCTCTGGTTCTAGAATATGATCATGGTGCTTTAAAACTTTAGCATAAATTTAAAGAATGGTTTCAGCCTAGGCCATTCTGGTCATGTGGCCTTCAATCTGGCAAAGAGTGTAGAATCATCTAGTTCCAAACATGTAATTTTCTTAAAAAGTGATATCAGATATTTCTGTGATTTTCAAGTTTAATGAAGTCATCTTTAAAAAATATTTCCTACTAGTGAAAGCTTATCTAGATGATACCTGAATCTAACTGGGGGCGTACCAGGATACACCGTAGTTTTTGGAGTGTGCTCCATGAGTTTTCAGATCGATGATTTCAACGGAATGATTATCCCTGAGCTCCTATTGATACAAGGCACTGGGCATGTGTATCTGTTTTAAAGCAAACACTTGTCCATTGGAATCCAAGCGTTTTAAGCCCTGACAGCCTGCAGATGCCCTTTCTCCATTTTTAAGGGAGATGACTAAGGACTCTTTGCCCAGGTGCTGCAGTTTGGATTTGTGAGTTGCTGCCCTGTGGTGTGTGGTTAAATGAAAGTCCTGAAGAAACCCAGCACTCACGTACTTTCACAGGGTCCTCACCCCTTAATCTGATAACCGCGTATCTTTTTTTTTTTTTTTTGCACGGTAGCGGGCCTCTCACTGCTGTGGCCTCTCCTGTTGGGCGCGCAGGCTCAGCGGCCATGGCTCACGGGCCCAGCCGCTCCACGGCACATGGGATCCAACCGGACCGGGGCACGAACCCGCACCCCCTGCATCGGCAGGCAGACTCTCAACCACTGCACCACCAGGAAAGCCCACTGCTTATCATTTTGATAAATCTTGACAGAAAGAAAATATGATGATATACAAATAGAGAAAAGAAATATAGTTGACTAGAGCAACGTTTTTCTAGGAACGCTGCTTTCCAGATAATCAGGACAACCTCCCGCATTTTACTCTTTTCCATCTCTTTGCTGCTCCACAAACACAGGCACTTTCCTTCTAGCTTATTTAACTATCACCTCTGCAAAAAACAGCAGTGGGTTTGTTTTAAGAAAAGCGTAGCATTTTCAGTAACCACGTGGATGTCTTTGGAGTTGATTCCTCCTCATTCACTCATTCTAAAATACCTTCACACACCTCTCATGTTCTTAGGATTCTGGAACACTTTCATGGTGCCATTGCTTTAAATTTGGCTTTAAATCTGATGTCTGCTATCCTGGAAAAGCTTAGGGGTCCTGAGTAAGAGATTCACGATTTTCCTTAATTAACTGTAATTAATAGAAAAGTTTACTAATCCTCTGCACATGAAGACCCTGGCTTAAATCTTTAAGATCCACAGAGTGGGTCTTTGAGTGGCCTTTCTTTGCTTCAAGTACAAAATCAAAACTGCTTCCTTTAATCTGTGTGACCAGGTGTCCCCATCTCCTGGACGTCATCTTCTCCCGGTCTCTTCTTTATCCACCTCGCTCGAGCCACAGGGCCTTCCTTTCTTTTCCATCCACGTGCTAAGTTTATTCCTGCCTCAGGACCTCAAAATGGCTAGTAAGTCTGCTGGATATTCTGCCCTCTGCATCTCCCCCTGGGTTGCTCTTCTTTTCATTCAAGCCCCAGGGTGAGTAGGATCTCAAAAGACTTCCCCAACGACATTAAGTAACGTTAAGTAACTACTGGGTCATTTCCTATCACATTCCGCTCTTTTGTTTTTGTGAAAGCATGCTCGTGTTAGGAGATGGAATTTTCCTTTGTATCTCTTTACCTGTTTGTTGTCTGTCCTCCCCTGGAATATACACTCCAGGAGGGCAGGGGTTTTTTGGTCTGATTGTTGTTTGATCATCGCTGTACTCCTCACTAAGTACTTAAGAAAATATTTTGTGAAGCGAATGAATGAAGGTTAGTGAAGGTCAAAAGAAACAGGCCTTGATGGATGATTTTCTCGTGCCTGGTGTTATTTGGGTCATTTTCTAGGGCCGTGTAACTCTCCTGACTCTGGGCGATATCTCTAAGGTGTTACCGATGAAGAAGCTGAGTTCAGTGGTGACTACTTTTGAGCCCAGCTGGGCCCTCACCAAAGCACCCCAGCCTGTTTTTCAGGTTTCTCGCACTTCCGAGGCTGTCAGAACTCCCAGGGGAGCATTCTGCAGCCCTGCCTGCATGCTGACTGTGCCCAGGTCCTTGGGTTCCTGGCAGGTGGAATGGATGGGTCCCGAGACCTGGGTTCAGGAGAGTGCTTGGCTCCTTGCCTGCCAGTAACCCTGTGTTAGGGCTCCTCCATTGCTGGGCGGGGCTCTGGGGAGGCGGGCTCTGGTCAGGGAGGGGTGTGTTGCCCGGTGTTTTGTCACCGCTGTGGTAAGTGGACTCCTGGGGGGAGTGCATTCTCTCATCCAGCTGGTACTGCTTTGGGTACTCCTGACACATACACAAGCACTTAGGGTTTAGCAACCTCAGGGCCTCACACCCAGGCCCTCCACAATTCCAGGATAGGCCTAGCCGAAGCAAGTCTGATTTGATTTATCTTTCTTTCAACAATACTGTTGCATGAATGTATCCTTGCGTTTTGCGAGGAACTTTTTATTTTCTTTCCTCATTTCCTGTCTACCCTTGCTGAGGAAGTTTTACAAAATGGACACAACATTTTCCCTGGGAAGAGTGGAGACTGGAGAGTAATTTTTATGACAGGACTGACAGAGCATTATCGTTGACCCTTGAACAGTGTGGGTGTTAGGAGTGCCACCCCCCTACCCTGCCCACCGCCGTTGAAAATTCGCATAGAACTATACAGTTCGCCCTCTGTATCCGCAGTTTGCTTCTGTGGAGTCAGCCAACCATGGATCATGTAGTTCGGTATATGGCAGTACAGTACTTAGGGGAAAAAATACACATAGAAGTGGACCTGTGCAGTTCAAACCCATGTTGTTCAAGGGTCAACTGTGTTTTGTCCCAAGTGTGCATTTTGGTTCATGGGCAGTTGCTCAATATCTACTTTGCCAGAGGTTTGAACAGACAGCAAGTTTTAATGCATGTAGAATGCTTGATACATTGAATCAACCTAAAGTAAATTTTGTCTGATTTTGGATCAGTTGCCTCATGGCACAGCTTCACTTTGTCAGTTCAGATCTGAACTGTAGCTGTAAAAGGTAAAACCAGAACTAGAACTGTCTTTCATGCCATAACTAGTTTTTAATTAAGATGAAGTTAAAAACAATCATCTGGCTTTTCAGCATTCCAGTGTGATTGGAAAGGTCACTATCTTAAAATTCAACATGATTCTTGAGCAATGACTTAGACTTCTGAGCTGATATTCTTAAATTAATGGTAGAATTTTAAGTATTTCAATGTTCATGGAGTCTTGAGGCTGCTTCAGGGTGGATTGAACCAGAGTGAGGTGGTATTTAGTGGTTTCTGCCCTGGCTTCTATTCAACTTAACATAGTTTGACTTTAGTATTTTTGGCTAATGAAAGTGTATCTTCTAGGTTATGGTAATCTTAAGCAACTGTGGCTTGAATATGAAACTAGAGAGAAGTTTAATTATTGGCAGATCAGTGACAGTGACAAATTGCTTTTCTTCCTTTCTAGTTATACATGGGAAGCTGTTGATACCAAAAATAACATGCTTTATAAAATCAACATCTGTGGAAATGTGAATATTGCCCAGTGTGGACCATCAAGTGCTGTTTGTATGCACAGCTTGAAGACAAACAGCTTTCATTCCGTGGGTAAGTAAAACTACCCTTAAATTACTGGATGTGCAGGATCCCAATTTTGCAAAAATGACTCTATGTATATACAGCTGTCTATACAATTATATATGCTTATGATACATAATATACATTTTATGCTTTATAGGAGTTAAAAGTGGTAACAATTTAAACGTCCAATTTGAGACCAGATTAGGTTACTCCCATCTAGCGGATACTGTGCAATCATTATGAAGAATTATGCACGTTTGTGTGTATTGATATAGAAGGACGTTTTCTACATGGATCTCCCTTCTCATGTTTTTCTTAAACCCTGTCTTTACTTTTCTCCCTCTTTCACCTCATTTCCTCTAGTACCTAGCTCCCTTCCCCCTTATACCTTTCTGCCTTCTTCTGTGGTGGTTTGAGTCTCAGGCAGTCTGTATTCACATCGGGTCAAAGACGGTCACTGGTTTTGGGCTTACACTAAAAATTAAATAGTCCTAAGGACCGCCCATCCCAGAGGAAAAGGCACAAACCTTTCTTTCCTAGGTAGGGCTCATTTCATTTCCCCAAAAGCCCTCTTTTTTTTTTTTGTCAGTATCCCTTTCCTTCGGCAGGGTAATCCCGGTGGTTGACAGCCCTACCAAGTTACGTGGAGTGGGAAAGGGACAGATGCCTAAAGAGACAGTAGGGCAGACATAAAAGCCGCCAGTGTCGTCCTTGGATGTGATGTCATGGATGTTGGTGGGTGGTGACCTTTTGACCAAGGCATTTTCAATGGTGAGGTCTGATGGTGAGGGTCAGTCATGAAGTGGAGACAGCGTGTGACCGGGGACAGTGTAGCAGTGAGAAGAGGGAACTCAGTAGGTTCTTGGAGTTGGGAGGGGCGGCTTACTTTGGTAGCTCCATCTCTCATCTTGAATGGAAATTCCTAAGCACAGTTAAAAGGGGCTTTTTAGAAAGTAATGGTTTAGAGTAAGAAGAGTGAGGTCTGGGAGGTCTCCTGTTCAGGTCCGGCGTGTGTTTGGTTTCCCTCTTTTCCAACACGGAGACGGTAAGAGGGATTTGAGGCCCTGGGTAGAGATCTGAGAAAGCACCAGGTTGTTCTGAACTCTTGGACCAAATTTTATTACTTTGTGATATACTTAAAAAACTTGGAAATGAGATCCCCAGTTTCCTGGTTGGGATCTTTTGACCATTCAGAGAGAGAGGCCACAAGTGGGCCTGTTGGCCAGTGTTACTTAGGTTTTCAGAAAGAGGAAAAGTAGTTTTCCTCTTGACTTTATTATAAGACTTGGCTATAGTATTTTTGGCTAATGAAAGTGTGTCTTCTAGTTTGTGGTAGTACAGTATAGTGTAATGTAACATAGATGTATACCAGATGCACACAAGTCACTAGGAGGGTGATTTGTGAGGTTGACACAAAATTTGAGAATGACCAAGTCGGGTCAGCTTTGAAAGCCAGGCAGGAGAGTTGATATTTTCTGGGGTAGGTAGTGGATCTGTTATAGGTTCTTTGTGATGGTAATGGGGGAGGTAATCTGATAGAATGTGTTTTTAGAAAGCTGAGCCTGATGGACTAGGAAAGGGTTGGTTAAAAGGGAGAGTTAAAAAGATGAGTTGTTACTAGTTGATGATGATATAAACCAGCTGTTTCTAATCTCATTTTACCCCCAGACACACATGACATACTTTTCTTAGGGCCTCAGACTCCCTGAGGGAGAGAATGGTATGCTAGCTGATGTGTACTTTCTGCACTAGGGGTTATTACCCTGTCCTTCAGCTCAGGAAAGTACACGACTAGGAGCGAATGAGACTGACATTAACATCATCACAGATAATCTTGAACCTGATCTAATTTTGCTAATTCGTGTTGTATGGTAGAAATAACTAAATTTGTTATTGTAAATTTAGTTTTATAACTAAAAACTAAATTTGGTGTGCACTTACATGCCAGGTGTTACGTTTTTAAGTAGACTTATCTCATTTAATTCATTCAACAACTTTTGCAGTAGATGATCTCATTTCCCTCATTTTATAAATGAAGAAACTGAAGCATTAAATGGATAAGCAGCTTGCCAGAGGTTGCATGGTTATGGATTTGAATGCTGGCAGGCCAGCTGCAGAGCCTGTCGATTTATTCAGGGTTCTTGCTCCGCTAGTCACAGGGTCACATCAGACAGTTGTAGAGCTAATATGGGAACTACGGTGGGTAACCTGAACTCCTGACTCTTAGAGGACAGCTGGAAACTAACATGAACTTCCCAAAAAGGAAAAAAAAATGTGAATTTTTAAAATAGCCACAAAAACTGGAGCAGATCAGAGGAACAGAAGAGTTAGTATAACAGTAGATCCAAATACATGCGAGAACTTAACGTATAACCTAAAATTTGTATGTAATCAAGCTGTTTATCTGTTAGGAAACAACGTTAGACCTCTCCTTCATATTGTGTAACAGAAATTATGGATTAGTTAAAAGTAAAAAGACAGTAGAACATTGGGAAAAACCTAGTAACGGAGAAACTTAATCTGGAGGAGGTAGGAATTTCTCTTAATAAATGGTAAGAAAAACAACCCAGTAGAAAAATGGCAAAGTCTAAGAACAGGCAATTCACAAAAGAAGAAATCCAGATGGTCCATTCAGCTTCATTAGTAAGCCAGGCATAAATGCAAATCAAAGCAATAATGAAGTCTAGTTTTCCTTCAGTCACATTGGCAGAAGTTTAAATGGTTGAATCATGGGCTACTGGCAAGGAGCCTAGAAGCGGGCACATTCATACATTGCTATAGGAAGATGGTTGTCTATAACCCTTCTGGGAAGATCATTGTTGATGTGAGTTTTATAGTGCCCACAAGGGCAGTTTTTGTACTTAGAAACAAATATTAAGACCTCAACTTTGGTTTAAATAATATTACATTATTTTTGATAAAAAATCCTGTGTTCTTCCTTAAGCCAAGGATATTATATTGTTACATATATAAATCTAACAGAGTTTAGCAGTCGTTTATATGGGGTCTGTGAACAACCATTTGGTTCCATTTACAACTGAATTGAATCATCTTCACATTTTAAAGTGATTTATACATTTTATGTATTTGATTTCTCTTTAAAGTACTTCAGATGTCTGATCTGACAGTAAAAACTTAAGGACTAATAATAATTCTTAAAAATTTAATAGTTTAAATGTAGAAATATGATAAACCTGAAGTTCTCTTAGTTGTTCAAATACTGTCACAATTCTAAATCAATTGCTTAGTTATAACCTTTGAATTAGTTATAAAATTAGACATTGCAAGTATGTAAACATACTGAATATTTTCACATTCCTCCTAAAATCCTAAATATTAATACCATGGTTTTCATTTAATTAATCTTTCTGGGGGTTAAAAACTAGGTGTCCACTTCATGAAGGCTGTTACCAGCCCATTTAACCGAGGTAGCAGACCCACTAAGGAAGGATGTTACGTGAGGTTACTCACCACCAAAGCCTGGGATTCTGACTGGCTTTTTTATAGGTGACCTGGGTGTAGGATAGAGTGAATTCAATTGTAGTTGCCGGTCATGTGACTTCATTTACTCTTAAGGAGCCTGACCCTTGACTTCAGGTGATACTTACTGTCTGATTCTTGTGTGCACTCACAGAAATCTACAGCAGCTATCCAGGTTGAATTTTGTGTCTCTATTAACATGTGAAAATACCTTTTCCTCTTGTAGCTTTCATTTTCTAAAATTACATAATTCTGTTGGATATTTAAGATGATATCTGGTGGATTTTTAGGTATAACTCATGTTTTCATCTCATTTATAGTCTCTCCTGGTTGTCTGGCATTGTCCGTCAAATTTTAAAACTTCGATTCCTGTAATGTACTTTTGTAATCTTACCAACAATGGAGGAATTAATACTGTACATAGATTTTTGTACAAAAACATTACTTGTAGCATTGGTAATTGTGGCAAATATGCTGAAACAGCCTAACTATGGGGATAGTTCAATAAATTTTAGTGTATTTTATTGATTTACTTGGTTAAATCACACCATGACAGATATATGTATATATAAATATTTTTAAAACAGCCAACACTTAATATTCATTTATTTATTTGTAACAAATATTTGAATCAGTCACCAAAACAGACAAAAATCCCTTTTCTCATGGAGCTTACGTTCTAGTGGCGTGGGAGACAGACAAGAACAAACAATGGCTCAGTGGTATATCAGACTGTGAGGAATGCTGTAAAAAAGAAAAGGAGTGTCAGGAGTGCTGGGGGTCTCAGGAGTGTGTGTTCAGGAATATTCACTGGGGTAAGTGTCGCTGAGAAAGTGACATTTGAGCAAAGACTTGAAGCCGAAAAGCAGTGGGTCACGTGGCTCTGGGGGAACAGCCCGTGCAGGGGACAAGGGGAGGGGAGTGTCTGGTAGAAGCGAGAGTAGAAATCTCAGCGTGTTCGTATAAAGAGGAGCGGAAAAGTGAGGCAGTAGCTGTAGGGGAAAGTTGGACAGAGGGGATTCTTAATTTGGTGAAATAACACGTGAACAGCACACGTCGAAAGACGATACAATAGAGAAGGGAGGGTGGACAGCGAGGGAGGCCTTCCTTGCTGGAGCACGTCGGAGACTAGCACGGAGAGGGCTGGCGGCCTGGCTGGCAGGCTCTGAGCGAGGTGCTGAGGAGGCCCGGCGGCCGCGAGCTGGGCCCCGAGGCAGGAGGTGGAGGCGCGATGGCCAGGCCCGGCAGCCTCAGCGAGGCCGGGTTGCGAGCTCGGCTGGGCTCGGCCGCGGACGGCGAGGGGGACAGGCGAGGCCTGGCAGGCCCGGAGCGCGGCCTGGTCGGGCGGGCTCTGGTGAGCGCGGCCTGGCGCGCAGGGTCTGCAGGACCCGGCGCGGCCTGGCTGGCAGCGCGTGGCCGGGGCTGGCGGGCGCGGGCGAGCGCGGCCGGGCGGGCCTGGCGCGCAGGGTCGGGAGGACCCGGCGCGGCCTGGGCTGCGGAGCGTGGCCGGGTCTGGCGGGTGCGGGCGAGCGTGGCCTGGCGGGCGCCCTGGCGCGCAGGGTCGGGAGGACCTCCCGGGGCCTGGCCGGTAGCGCGTGGCCGGGTCTGGCGGGTCCGGGTGAGCGCGGCCTGGTCTGGCGGGCCCGGGCGAGCGCGGCCTGGAGGGCCCGGCCTGGAGAGCGCTGTCTGGAGGGCCCAGCGCGTGGTCTGGCGGACCCGGCGCGGTCTGGCGGCCCCGGCCTGGAGACCGCGGTCGGGCGGACCCGCCACGGCCTGGCGGGCTCGGCAAGTGCGGTTTGGTCGGGCGGGCCCAGGTGAGCGCGGCCCGGTCTGGGGGGCCCGGCCTGGAGGCCGCGGTCGGGCGGGTCTGGCGGGCCCGGGGTGCGTGGCCTGGTCTGGAGGACCCGGCCTGGAGAGCGCGGCCTGGAGGACCCGGCGCGGTCTAGTCTGGTGGGGCCTCGCCAGTGCGGTCTGGTCTGGTGGGCCCGGGCGAGCTCGGCCTGGTCTGGCGGACCCGGCCTGGAGAGCGCGGTCTGGATGACCCGGCGCGGCCTGAAGGGCCCTGGTGAGCGTGGCCTGGCGGGCCCGGGGCGCAGGGTCTGAAGGACCCGGCGCGGCCTGGCCTGGAGACCTCGGCCTGGTCTGGCGGACCCGGCCTGGAGAGCGCCGTCTGGTGGGCCCGGCGCGCGTGGCCTGGTTTGGAGGACCCGGCCTGGAGACCGTGGTCTGGAGGACCGGGCGCGCACGGCCTGGCGCGGTCCGGAGGACCCGGCGCGATCTGGCGGGCCCGGCGAGCTCGGGCTGGTCTGGCGGGCCCAGCGAGCGCGGCCTGGTCTGGCGGACCCGGCCTGGAGAGCGTGGTCGGGAGGACCTGGCGCGCGCGGTCTGGTGGGCCTGGCGCGGTCCGGCGGGCCCAGCGCGCGGTCTGGAGGACCCAGCGCGCGGTCTGGCGGGCCCAGCGCGCGGTCTGGAGGACCCAGCGCGGTCTGGCGGACCCGGCCTGGAGAGCGCGGTCTGGAGGACCCGGCGCGGCCTGGTCTGGCGGGCCCGGCCTGGAGACCGCGGTCTGGCGGGCCTGGGGCGCGCAGCCTGGTCTGGAGGACCCGGCCTGGAGAGCGCGGCCTGGAGGACCCGGCGCGGTCTGGTCTGGTGGGGCCCCGCCAGTGCGGTCTGGTCTGGCGGACCCGGCCTGGAGAGCGTGGTCTGGCGGGCCCGGCGCGCGGTCTGGAGGACCCGGCGCGGTCTGGCGGGCCCGGCGAGCGCGGCCCAGCCCATTTGGCGCCGTCCTCGGGAGCTGGCCGTGGGCCTGGCGTGCTGGCCGCCGCCCCGCAGTCCTCGCCCGGCTCTCGTCCGGGGAGGACGGCCAGGCTGGCCGGTTGCCGCGGTTGTCTGCCGCGGTTCACTGCCGCGGTGCACTGCGGCCTCTCTCCGAGTGCCGGGGTCGGCAGTCGGTCCTGGCCGCCAGGTGGAGCGGGCAGAGGAAGAAGGCAAGGTGGACAGGCGGGCGCGATGCCGATGGGGCCTGACGTTGAGGGATGCCGGTGCCCCGCGCCGCGGTGGCAGAGGTCTGCCGGATCCCTCCCGGCCTGAGGCCAGGGCCCTCCTCGTTTTCTTTTCAGGGCGAACCCAGCAGTTACGAGGAGCCCCCAGGAGCTCTGGGCACAGGGCCGGATGGGGCCGCCGTGTGGGGGGACAGGAGGCGTGGGGGGAGGGTCTTTAAGGTGGGGGACCCGCAGCCCGGGAGCGCCCCCTCCTGGCCGCTGCGCGCCGCTTCCCACCGGCCTAGCCCGCCCTCCGTGTATCCCGGAGCGCAGCGCTGCAGGGCGTCGAAGCCCCACCCTCTCTCCCGGTCCCAGGCACGCCCACTGTGGGCGGGGCTACGGGCGCTGTCCTCGGTCCCGCCGCCGCCTCAGGGCATCTGCGCCTATGCGGTGGAGAAAAGATTTTCAAACAGAACCCTGGAGTTTCTGGCAGAGAAGGACGATTCTGGCAGGCAGAATCACGTAGGCAGGCAGGAGAAAGAACCGCTGTACTGTTGTTGGTATGGTGCTGTGGGTCTGAAAGCCATTATCCGCTCTCCATTGGCGTCTTAAGTTTTACCCTTTCTGCTCTCTGTCTCTCTCTCTTAAAGATCTCTGACGTATTTATCAAATTGGACCAGTTGTAATCCTGAGGTCATGACACGCACTCATCATCAATCTGTAAAGTAACCTCTTTCTGTTTTTTAATTAGTTGTTTTGGATAATGCAACGAACCCCTTCTCTAACAAAATCTAGGACCTTGACTATAACCACTGTCTGTGTGGTCTTCCATCCTCCTGTCTCTCTTCACTGGAGGTAATCATTCGCTCACATCCTGTATTTGAACATTTTCTTTCTTCTTTCCTCTCTTTCCCAGAGTCTGTCTGTCTCTCTTTCTCAAATGTCTGGCTGTATGTGGTGTTTTTAACTTAATAGAAAGTATGTATCACGCTGTGTGTAATTTTTTGGGACTTAAGTGGTAACGATATTATATTGTTGGAAAACAACTATATTATCTTTCACTGTGATTTATTCCTCTGATTCCTACGTACTATTGTAGATCTACCAAAGTTAATTTGTCCACTCTTCTCCTGATGGGCATTTGAGTTGTTTCCAGGCTTTTAAGAAATTAATTAATTAGGTTGTGCTGGGTCTTAGTTCCCTGACCAGGGATCGGACCTGGGCCTCCTGCGTTGGGAGCGCAGGATCTTAACCACTGGACCACCAGGGGAGTCCCTGTTTCCAGGTTTTTGCTAGTGTGAAGAACACGAGATGGTCTTTCACATGTTTCTTGTCATGTGTACGTCCATGGCTTTCGCTTATGTATTTACCTAAGAGTTGAATAGCTAGGCCTTAGGGTACATGAATGTTCAGTGATAGGACACAATGCCATGCCCACTTATGCAGTGGTTGTACCAGTTCACACTTCCACCAGCAACACAGGAGAGCTCTGGACCTTCTCTTCTCCCACATTTGGTATTTAATTTTTGTCGATAGAATGGCTGGAATTGGTAAGCCGCATGGTCTTGATCACCAGTGATGTTGAACACCTCTTTATTTATGAAGGTGTTTTTCTCCTGTCTGATCATGTCTTGTCCATTTTATATTGAGTTATCTGTTGCATGTGATCAATTCTTTCCCTCCAGAAGCTTTAGAATTTTATCTTTGCCTTTGATATTAGAATCACCATACGGTGACTAGGTGTGGGTTTCCTTCTCTCTCCTCTCAGCGGGTTTTCTGTGTCAGACGTCGTTCGTTTTATTTTCTAGAATTATAAAAAAAACTTTTCGTTTTTGTTTGTGTGTGAGTATATATCTTCTTGATGCTAGTTCTTTGCCAGCTCTTCGTATCTCCTAGTTTACAACTTGTTCTAAACTTTTTAAAGCTATTTTTTAAAAATAGCTTAAATAGCTTTCCTTAAGCTATTTTTTCATGAATATAAACTTTTAAATTTAATAAGCCACATTTATTATTTTTTTTGTAGTTAATGCTTTTGAGTCTTCAGTATTTTCCTACATTAAGATCTAAAAGATAACTCTAGCTTTTACTGAGTTAAAATTTGGTTTCTGATGTTTACATCTTTTAATTCATTTAGACTTGATTTTTGTATACAGTGGTAGGTAGGAATTCCGTTTTTATCCTTTTTCCTGTATGGATTGCCATTTTGTTTCCAGTTTCATTTATTGAACAGTCTCTTTGCTCACTGACCCGATACGTTACTTCTATTGTATATCAAAGTTTGACTCATAGATATGTCTGTGTGCTCTCTGTTCTGGTGTCTTGATCTCTGTTACAGTCTGTCAGTTTATTTGTTCCTATGCCAACTACCATCATATTGATATTATAGAGACTTTTTATTGCAGTAATATCCCAGGCAAACTGAGAAGTGATCACCGTACTTATGGACCATTCTAAAGAATTTTGATTTTATAGCATGTATGATGGGAAGTTATTGAAGAATTTCAGCAGCCGAGCTATATATTTCTCATTTATGTTTTTGGTGCAAGATGGACGGGGAAGGGAAGATGGTGAGGGACGAGACAGGAGTTGGAGGCAAGGGGCCCAATTAGGAGGCTGTTGCCAGAATACAGGTGAGAGGTGACAGTGGTTTCAGTAGTTGTAGAGAAGGAGAGAGGTGGATGCATTTGAGGTGCAGGTAGAAGCAATTCAACTTTCTGATGTGATAGGTGAGAGGAAGATAGGACTGAGTGCAATGTGTTTGGGGCTTAAACAGCTGGCTGTGTGGGGATGCCATTCCTGAGATGGAGAATTCTGGGGAAGGGGCAGTTTGTAGGTTGGTAAGCTTTCAAATGAATTATAGTGCCATGTTTAATCTGCTCATGCTTGGAAATAGCTTTATGGTTATGAGTGTTTTGTGGCTTGTTCATGCTCTTTTCTTTCCGAATAGGTGACTCTCATTTTAAGAATGCAACCAGATCTCTCCTGGAATTCAGCACACCAGTGATCTGCGAGCAGAATCACAGAATCCAGAGTAGCATCACCTTCTTATGTGGGAAAACCTTGGTGAGTCCACACAGAGGCACTTTATCATCTTTCTTTTAAAAATGTTTGTCCTTGGGGCCTTCTCGCTGTAGCGGGTATTCTAGGACAGCTAAGTGAGCAAAATTAAAAACGCGAGCAAACAGATGAACAGAAACCCCAGCCTAATTACCGTCACCATTAAGAACCAATAAGTAAACAAAGCCTAAGCCTATAGTTACAAGGTTTAAGTGAAACTTGACCCACATCCTGTGTAAAACTACAGTGTAAAGATTAGGGTGTTTAAACTCAAAGCACTGTTTAATGTTTATGTTGCAGGCATACATTTTTTTTTTTCTTTCTGAAACTTCTTCTCCCAGCCTTTTGTTTTGATAGTTTTCAAGGCAGTGTGTTTATTGTTTTAAACATTTGTCCTCATTTACATTAAATGGAACATATTAACATCTATCTAGAAGAAGCCTTGGCCAGTGGGTAATGGGGTTCCCAACTTTTGGGGGTCTTACTAGTGTTGAAATGGGACCTAATTGTTTAAAACATGATGTTTGTGTTCTCACTATCTGCATATTGTATGTGATTTTTTGATTTTAATCTTTAGTGTTTAGAAAGGGGCTCTCAGCAAATGATTGCTAGCTTTTAGCAAAAGCAATTTGTGTACAAACCCTGTGAATGTTCTCTAATCAGAGTAAGAATCCGTGTTCAGAAAAATCAGGTTGAGTGAAACTTACGCAGTTACCAGATTGCTTTGAAATATCATTTTTAGAATTTGGTGCTGTGACTGTTGCATTTTCAGGGCCATACTGTCTTGTCTGAAGAACTTTAAAAATAGAACTTATATTGTTAACTTTGGACCAGCCTATCAGTTGCACTATTGCCCATGTTGAAACCTTGGGAAAAAATCTGTTTGCAGTGGTATGAAATCTGGAGGTCTGAGTTACGGAATAAGCTAGCTTGTTGTTTGAATTTTAAGTAAATGGTCTTCGAGAATTCTGTGTTCACCGTGTGAGAACCAGAATTCACAGAACTCTTTAGATTTGCACGTGGGCGCACAGAGGTAAGTCCCCGCCATGTCTTATCAACCAGCCACACTGTGGCTGACCAGTTCAGAGTCCTCGCTGGTCCCCTTCTGCTGGGAGGGGCCGCCCTCAAGTGCAGGGGCGTCTGAGCAAGGCTGGTGTACGAGCTCGGTCAGGTCCAGATGGGCCTCCTCCCTCGGCTTCCAGGAAGCATGAGGTCACATTTTCTGGCTTTGGTTTTGTTGGCATTTGGTTCAGAGAACATTTGGAGTTTGAGAGTGGGAGGTCAGTGAAGATTACTTCCCATGAGCTTACTGTACTTGCATAGTTGGGGCAGTAGAACAGTTTTGGATCATTTATAGCCAAATTCCAACATGATTTTATGAAGCTTTTGTCTCAGAAGTTTTGGGTTTGGGAACTTCTTGATGACCTTGTTTAACTAAAACAGTTGTGTGTCGTTCCCCACCTCCCGCTGCTGGTTTAAAATTTTTCGTTAGCCTTCACTGTTTCTGACTTTAAAAAAAAAAAAAAAAAAAAAAAAGAACACTTTACAATATGCAGTATGCTAACTTATTTTTCCTTTTTTTTTTTTTTTTTTTTTTTAAATAGGGAACTCCCGAATTTGTAACTGCAACAGACTGTGTGCATTACTTTGAGTGGAGGACAACTGCAGCCTGCAAGAAAGACATATTTAAAGCAAATAAAGAGGTAACAAGGGCCCTTCAAGGTTACATGCTTGTGAAATACATTCTGGGAGCTTTAGGATTTGAAGTACTGATGCCAACCTTTTGGGGTAGAAATCTTTTTGTGGTTTTCAAACTCCATTTGAGCAGAGATACCATGTGATTTAATTGTTAAGTTGCCCTGGATGGTTCTTATTTCTACGACAGGGCATCTTAAATACACAGGGTGGACTGGAAATGGAATGGCTCACTTGTGTAGAGCAGGTTAGTTCTTGATTTCTGATGCCATGCAACTCAAGAGCTAAGTCACAAGTCGAGCTTGGGTTTAAGTATCATGCCACCTACAGATGGCATCTCCTCAGCCTTGGGGTGGCTTCTGGACACCTTGTGGATCCAGGTCAGGTGTGCCTGGCCCTTCAGTTCTTTGCCAGCTCACCTCAGAGACTAGACGACTGTCATCATTACTTCCGTTCTTTCTCTGGTATCTGGTCACGTGTTCCTGGTGATCGATGAAGCACCCTCTTCCCTAGCCTAGAGCCTCTGACTTTGCCTGGTGCCGGAGGGCAGTTTCCTCTGCCGCCTCCCCACCCCCACCAGCCTGGGTCTTAAAGGTGACTTCCTGTGTCCACCCAGACAACAGTCTTCACGGGTTGAGTTTTCTCACTTTTCTCTGTTAGTTTTCTGTTCTGAAGGGTTGAGTTCAAAGACTCTCAGGAACCAGGAACTGACAGATGAGAGTAATCAGTCACTTCTGCTGAGGACCTAAAGTGTCGTCATTTCAGAAGGGCAAAAAGAGATGTTTGTTCTTAAAAAATAAAACCGAATTTAGGGATTCGGAGGAGGAGGAGGAGGGAGCGGGAGATTAAAAAACAAAAACAAAAACGAATTTAGTTACGAATAGTAAGTTATCACCGACTCTTCAGATGTGGCAATCTACAAAAGAAAAGGCAGTCGGAATGCTGCCTCCATGAGTGTAAGGAATGTTCAATGGGAAGAAAGTTCAAAGTGTGGAAAGAAATAAGGCCTAATGAAATGACACCGATATTTAGTAGGAGATGGTGTCCAGTTTAAACTTTGCATTTTGAAACTTAGCTTAAACTGTTTGCCAGTGTACGGTTAACGGCAGGAAAAGCATCTCTGAACCACAGTGCCAGACACCTTCTGCTCTCATGTGAGACCCCAGGCCTTCCAGGCCCCATGGAGCTTCCTTCCCTTGGGCCCTGATTCTCCAACTGACAGTTATTACACCCACTTTTCCTGTTTTAACCGAGCGTTCTTTTTACCTTGCTTTGCTGAACTGACAGTTGTTTCCCACCACCTAGGGAATAATTGCTTCCCCAAAGAAATATAGAAATAGTGACTTGTTTTTGATTTTCTTTGTGCTGTAGGTCAGAAGTCACAAACTACATCCTGTGTTTGTACACCCTCAGAACTAAGAATGGTTTTTACATTTTTATAGGATTGTAAAAAAAGAAAGCAGAGAAGAATACACAGCAGAGACCTACGTCACTCACAAAGCCTAACATGTTTACAGAACAAGTGTGCTGACCCCTGTTCTAAGTCGTTTTGGGGGGTGGGAACGGGGAGATACAGTCTGTGTTTTTCTCAGAAGTGACGTTTAACTTCTCTTAGAAGCTAAGCTGATCCAAAGATGCAGGAGGAATGTTGGTATGTTCCCAGTGATCATTTCTTTGGGCCTGGTTGGCAGCTGGGCTTTATTCATGGAGTTTTCATTTACTGAGGGCATGTTGTGGGCTAAGCATTAGGAATTTTATTACATTTTGAAAGGGTTGTTGCATTCATGGAGCTCATAGACCAAAGGTATGGAGGGCATCGCTCTGCCTTAGGTGTAGCTAAATTAGACAGGAAGAACCAGAGAGCATGAAGGCTGCTGCAAAAGCGGCGCTGTCACCGCTAGCAGATGACTATAAAGCACAGTCCCTTTTCTCTGTCTTCAGTAGGATTTGATTAAACCTTACAGACTATATGATATAACTTCAAAAATTATATGAAATGTAGAAACACTCATCATTCCTTTAAAAAAAAACCTAGATTTGGTTTAGTGGCAGTGTGGCCTTGATTTCCACACCTTATTTATATCTCCTCATTTCTTCTGTTGGTTTGGCTTTGTCAGATTTAGAATGGTGTGATGGGCAAAGAACAAGGTGGTTCCAAAAAGTGCCTTTTAAACCCACCCGTGTGGTGCTTGTTCAGTGGATTCTGGTGGGGTCGTTTTAGATCATAATTTCTGTAAAAGCTCGTGGACGTACATCCCCTACCATTCCTACTCTTGGGAACACAGAGAATGCAGAACTGGCAAGCTAGTGGTCTTACCGGAGTTACATAAATACGGTTAATGTACAGCCATACACCGTTAACAAGGGTGACTCAGTGTGCAGTGTGGGGAGCTGGCACCAGCCTCCTTCCCCGGCCGCTGCATTCCTGCGCTGATGAATGTCTCCATTGCTCTGCTCGGGGGAGCAGGAAGTGGGAGGACTTTCCCCAGGAGCCTTGCTTGTTTTTCCGATGCTCCCTCCAGTTCTGGGGGGCGCTGCACTGGGCGTGTCTCCTGTTCCTTCCTGGAGTCGGGAGACAGCCAGAAGTTGCTCACGGCCTTGAGCTGGGTGTCCGCAGGCGTGGCTCACTGGAAGCCCTCAAGCCTTTCGGTGACTTGGGGCTAGTTTCAGGAGCGTGACCCCCTCTTCCCTCCTGCTGTGTACCGTCCCGCTCCCTCTTCTTTATTTTGTAGCTGGAGAGTTGCTTCTTTGTCTCCTTCCTTGAATTGCTGCCCCGTTGAGTTGAGTTCATGCTTTCTGTATTATCCTGCTAGGGGATGACAAGCTTTAGATTTGCAGGATTATGGACACGGGTTACTTTTACTAGAGCCTCCTCCGGGTCTGCAGTCCTCCCTTTCTTGCACTTCCATTGCCTTTCTGCAGGACGTAGTGCCAGGCGTGGTTCTGGCCTCCTGACCTCACCTGCTCTGTGCCCATGCTTGGTTGGCATCAGGATCTCTGGTCAGCGTTGTAGGCAACGGGAGACTTTGCTTTAAGGGTTTGGTTGAAGTGAGTTCAGGTGCCCCCCCTGGGGCTCCGAGGGGGCGAATGTCCTTGGGTTCCATCCGTTTGCGCTCCACGAAGTCTCTGCACACAGGACAGGGGAAGAGGGTTAGTGGGTCAGCGCATTCCTGCGGGTTTGATAGCATCTTTCCGAGAAACATTTAAAAGCTAAACATTAACGTTAAGCAGTTAACTTTTGTAAATGGACCTGCCTGTGAATAGCTTCAGTTTTCTAAAGGACAGTTTAAGGAAAATTATCCATAGGAAGTGATGAAACAAACTGTTTTGAAATGATTGCAGAGAACATGAGTTTTTAGATTATTCCTTGGCTGAGGTGATTAGAATGATATGGGGATGTTTCACATAAAGACTGGGTGACCTGGGCCTTTACGCGGGGGCACATCTCTGGGCTTGAATGCTTTGCCTTCCGAATTTGGTGGAACTTTGAAAGCACAGGGTCTTGCCACCTGTAATGGGTTCCTTGACATTCCTCCTACACCCCTTTTTTTTCCTGCCAGCTTTATTGAGGTATAATCGACAAATAAAACTGCATATACTTAAAGTGTATAATGTGATTTGATATACTCCTTGACTTTAAAAAAAATAAAAGACCATTCATTCATAGAGATGAGAGAGTGCTCATAAATTAGAATCCAGCTAGAGGCCCAGAGGAGGAACTTCTCTTCATGTTAGTGAACAAGATGTTTAACGGACCCTTGTTAGGTTCTGGGTACTGTCCTAAGCCTTGCTTAGGGCTACAGCGGTGACAAGGCCCCTGTCCTGCGGGAGCTTACACTCAGGTTAGCAGATGGGGGTGCCTGGTGATAGACACCAGTGCTGTGAAGAAGAAGAGAGCTGGCGATGTCAGAAATGGCCCCACTAAGCAGGTGACACTTCACCTGAGGCCTGAACGCAGTGAGAGAGCCGTGGGGCTATCAGGGAATCATTCCAGGTAGAGGCAGCATCGCTTCCATGGGGCTGAACTGCACCCAGAAGCCAGCGTGGCTGCGTGGAGGGTCCCCGAGGTTGGAGACCGTGGAGGAGCTGAGATTTCACCCTCAGTGTGATGGGAGGCCACTGGTGGATTTTGAGCAGGGAGTGATGTGACCCAGTGGAATTTTAGAAGGATTGATCTGGTGCTTGTGGAGACACTGGCTGGGGGTAGGGGACATGGAAGCTGGAACCAGGGGTCCTGTTAAAAGAGACTGTTGCAGGCGAGAGGTGATATCAGTTTGGACACGGGTGGTAACGGAGGAGCCGATCCAGGGTTGGGTTTGAAGTGCTGAGAGGACTTGCTGATGGTTTGGATGTGGAACGTGCGGGTTCTCCATGGCCTTCATAGTTTGGCCCTGAGCAATGGGCTGAGTGATTGTGTGTTACTGAGGTGGGGAATGCTGGGATGAGAGCAGGTTTCGAGGGGAAAAAAGGCCTATTTTAAATATGCTAAAGTTGAGATGCTTTTGTGTATCGAAGTGACAATGGTAAATAACAACAAATGACACTGACATTGACTCACCAGCACCCGCACCAAGATCTTTACGTGTATTAACTCGTTCAGTCTTTACAGCAACCCTATGAAGTATCGATAGTTACTGTAATTATTCCCACTTGACATATGGGGAAACCGAGGCACAGAGGCTCGATTGGCTTGTGGTCATACTAAGTGTCAGCCCCGGAGTTTGGACCCGGGCATTCTGTCTGCAGAGTCTGCCCGTGAGCACAGCTTTTCTGCTGGCGTTGGCTGTGAAGTCTGGGCTTGCGGGGAGAGGTCACGGCCAGAAACATACACTTGGGAGCCAGTGGCGGGTATCTAATGCATCGTGCACAAGGTCACCAGGGGAATGAGCATAGACAGGGACGCGGCTGAGAAGTCAGCCGTGGGATACCTCTTCATTTAGGGTCCGTTCAAGGGAAGTTGAGGCACATTCCCAGGAGGCTGAGAAAGCAGGCTGTGGGCAGAGGGACCCCAGGAGCCCCTGGAGGCCAGGCAGCCAAGTGAAGAAAGAGTTTTGGGCAAGGGAAGGCCATTGGCCTGAGGCCGGGGGGAAGGCCGAGATTGGTAGTGGGGTCAGAGTGGGTAGTGGCTGCGTCCAGCAGAGGGTGACGGAGAGGGAGAGAGGACAGTGACGGTGGGCAGGCGGGAACGTCTGCGCTGGTTGCAGGGCTGCGGCGTGGTGGCCGCGGGGGTGTAGGGACAAGGGAGGATGTGTGTGAGAGGCGGCAGCAGGGCAGCACGCCAGGGGGGGACAGGGATGGCGCCGCTGGGAGGGAACAGGTGGGCGGAAGCAGCCGGAGCCCTGTCGTCCTTGGCTTTGCGGTCATCAGGGGACCTCACGGCCTGGAGACCCTAAGGCGTGGAGACTGGTGTCCCATGATGTGGGGCATAGGCTTTGCTGAGCCTGCGGCCCCCAGGAAGGTATGTGTCGAAGACTTGTGTTCTCTCCTGTCTCTCCTAGGTGCCGTGCTACGTGTTTGACAGGGAGCTCAAGAAGCATGATTTAAACCCACTGATCAAGATCAGCGGTGCTTACTTGGTGGACGACTCTGACCTGGACACTTCTCTGTTCATCAACGTTTGCAGAGACATAGGTCTGAGTCTGGGGGCGTTGTGGGTGGGGATGGTGAAGGATTTCTCTGGAGGCTTCAGTATCTTTGTCCTTGCACCGTATTCCTTTGTGGATAACCCTGTCACCTATTGGGCCCCTAAGAAAGCTTGTCCCCAAAGATGCTCTCTGCACAACCCCTCCCCTTTGCCCCCAGGAAATTCTGATGCCATCGCAAAGTCCATTCTGACCCTTGGCCATGCCAGCGTGTTCTGTCTGCCACATGCTTTGGGTTTCAGGATTCTTAAGTAAACCTTCCTTCTCACGATGAGGGGAGAATTGGCTGATTTGGGTACTGGGGGTGCTGAGAGCTGCCGGGGCAGAGGAGACATGGAAACCCCCAAACTGGTGAGGTAGCGCCCTGGCAATTGGATCCGTCTGTAGTTTGACCAAAGTTATAGAGACAGAAAAGGGTGAATCTAAGATTCGAACCCAGAGCTGTCCGTAGGTTGTTTCCATGAATCTACTCATCTTTCCACCAATCCACTCCATGGAGACCCTGCATTTTCTTGTCTGTAGGTGATTCTAAGGTTCCTGTAGCTCTAGGAGAAGGGCTGTGTCCCTTAACTACCAGTAGCGTCTTAGTCCCTCTTTATAGGCACCTCTTATGTACCAGGGACAGGGTGAGCATCTTACATTGTTTCGCCCTCACCTCCGGCTGCCCTGCAGAGCAGGAAATCTGTTCCCATTTTCCACTTTCAGATCGGTCATTGGCTTGCCCCGGGTCTCAGGATGGGATGTGATCCTACTCTTCTTGGTTTCCAAACCTCTGCTACCTTATATCAGTTATGGAGACTTAAAAAAATTTGATAAGTTTTACAAGGGACCCTGGACCTAAGGTTAAGTGTGATTGCTACACTTGACGCATTCTCTGATTCAGTGTCACACGTTTTACAGAGGCGCTACGGGCCACGAGTCCGGAGGTGCGTTCCTGTCCCACCGGCACTGCCGCCTGCCTGGTGAGAGGGGGCCGGGCATTCGACGTCGGCCGGCCCAAGGAGGGACTGAAGCTCGTGAGCAATGACAGGTCGGTCTGCTGGTGGCACGTGTAATCTTCAGCAAGAGCCTGGCTTTTCAGGGAGTTGCAAGAATATCCCTTTTCAACAGGGCTTGCAGAATTGCTACTTCGCACATGCTTGTAAAGTGATTGGTCATTGCTTGAGTCATGTAGGCTTGGTGACTTAGGCAGGAAAATGTATGTCATGATCCAGCCCATATCCATACGGGTATCCACTTCATGAAGTCACACCTACCTTAAGGTGTGTTTGGGTATCTTCCCTCTTTGTCACCTGTGACGTTGGTTTTATGTCCGTGGTTTTATCTGTTCTTTTTTTTTTTTTTTTGGCGGTACGCGGGCCTCTCGCTGCTGTGGCCTCTCCCGTTGTGGAGCACAGGCTCTGGACGCGCAGGCTCAGCGGCCATGGCTCACGGGCCCAGCTGCTCCGTGGCATGTGGGATCTTGCCAGACCGGGGCACGAACCCGTGTCCCCTGCATCGGCAGGCGGACTCTCAACCACTGCGCCACCAGGGAAGCCCTTATCTGTTCTTTAAAAACACCGTCCTGGAGGCGAGTGACAGGAGGGCCGCTTTGCCACCGCCCTTCTGGGCGCAGAGTTTGCTTCCCGACTGGGACAAGGGGGCGCTCCTTAGTTCCCGGTGGGGATGTTTCATTTCTCCTAATAAGCTGTGTTGCTTACACACATTCTTCTCATGCGTTTGTACCTCTCTTGGCGGGGAGAGGTTTTTCTCCAGTGTGTCACACGTGACCACATCCTGAACTTGGATCAAGGATTTTGATTTTCTCCCTGTTCCAGGAGTCTTTGGTAAACGCCTCGCTGCACCTGCTCTAGTCTGGAACTAGTGGTGTGTCACCGTGTGCAATAGATCACACTTCTGTCCCCAGAAAGAGCTGGAGCCTAACCTAAATTTAAAAACATCTGAGAGGTTTCTATATGTGCGTCTGTATTCGTTTGCCAGAGCTGCCACAGCAAGTACCACAGACTGCGCAGCTTCAACAGCAGAAATTTGTTGCCTCTCAGTTCTGGAGGCCGAGCTGTCAGCGGGTTCTTCTGAGACCTTTCCTCTCGGCTCGTAGACAGCCACCTCCCCGTGTCCCCTCACGGCCTCTCCTCTGTGTGTCTGTGTCCCGATCTCCTTATAAGGACACCCATACTCTCTGATTAGGGCCCACAGCAGTGAGCTCAACTTACTCACCTCTTCCAAGGCCCTGTTTCCAAATACGGTCACATCCTGAGGTCCTGGGGGTTAGGGCTTCAACATACGAAGTTTGCGGGGACACAGTTCAGCCTCTCGCACCGTCCTAAGTGATAAATGGGTGTCTTTCCCTACTGGGAGGGCTAGAGACGACTTCGGAAAGTGTGGGCGTCGAGCGAAAGCCTAAGCGTGTATTCAGAGGAAAGGAAGGTCATCTGTTTTCGGTGGTCCTGTGGCCGGTGCACCGGGAGCCGCGGCCACAACCCACAGCGAGGCCAGCACCCCCGTGGGCGGTTCCAGGCTCTGCCTGACCGCGGGAGGCCGTGTCGCCAGCGTGCTGGGCTGTCTCCAGGCTTAAAAAAAAAAATGAAAAGATCTTCGACTTGCCCTGAGAAGTGGTCGTTTAGAGAATAAGTGGTCGTGTAGCCTTGTGGGCTGAAATGCAATTGGCCGGCTGGGCTGTGTTTGTTTTGTTTTGTTTGATTGTTTATAATCTTTTTTGTTGTACTCAAACAGCTTTTCTTAGTATTTAAGTTTATATGTTGGTTGTTCTACTTATTTTTTTTAAGCACTCATTGAAGTTTACTTAAAAAAAATTTTTTTTTTCCCAAATGGAAATAAATTTAGGTTACTTCGTACTATGGCTTCTTTCATATTGTAAGCTTCTGTTCTCCCTTTCCGCACACCCGGGGAAAAGGAGAACAGAAGCTTGAGCTGAAGGCTCAGGCAGCAGACTAATTGGAATGTAATTTGTACTTTTGTAACCCTAACCCTCTTCTCTCAACGTGTATCCTCCAGGCTTGTCCTGAGTTATGTGAAAGAAGGGCCAGTTCATCCAGACTTCTGTGAGGGTCACAGCCCGGCAGTGACTATCACGTTTGTCTGCCCGTCGGAGCGCAGAGAGGTGAGTGGCTTGTCTGAGAGGACGCCCCAGTGGCGTGAGCACAAGTCAGGGTGGGGCTGGTGCAGGATAGATGCCTCCGTGGAGGCGGCAGCCATGCTTCCCGGGACGGACTCGGACGCACGTGCTTGGCTCGCTGTTTGCTGTTTCTCAACGACCCAGAGGGGTGTCTATGCTAAGAGAATGGTGTTCGGTTCAAGGGTCAAGTGAGATATTAAGTGGTTCATAGACAGATTTTAAAACATTGTAGAGCGATGCTGGTTGGAATGAATATTTGAAAAGACTGTATGTATCATCCTAAACCTGTGATTTCACATCTGTTATTGCTTCAGACGAGGCAAGGTAAAAGTAGCTCATCGGTTTATAGAAACATAGTAAGAAAGGAGGAGTACAGGTGGTATGTAGACCTGGCAGAAACGGCTCGGGCCAGCGGCTGAGGTTCCGGGGATGGGTACCAGTGTAGGAGAATTAGGGCCAGAAGGGAGGTTCCTGCCAACTCAGAGTGGAGCGTGTCACCCCGTCGCCTGCCTGCCTCCCCCCTCGCACTCTCCCAGGCAGATTGACTACCCTGTCCTCTGGCTGTTTACTCAATTCTAGTGCGGTTGTAAACTCCTTGAGGGTAGGGCCTGCGTCTGGGGTGTCCTTGGGCCCCGTGCCCAGTGGTGTCTCACCGGTCCACTGCTGCTTAAGTGTCTTCGCAGATGCCGTGCTGATGAGGGGAGACATCCCCGGGGAGGAAGGGTAGGGCTTTCCTCCAATTTATTTCTGCCTTCTCCTTGTAGAATGAAGTAGGAGGAGCTGAATTCTTTTGCCAAAGAATGTCCTCCCCTCCCCCCAAACAAACGTGGAATTTGCTCTGGTTTCTGGCTGGCAACTGGCCTGTTTTGTGTGTGTGTGTGTGTGTGTGTGTGTGTGTGTGTGTGTAGGGGTGGTGTATGGAGACAGAAGTGCAGTCCAGCCAGCTTTCCATTTGTTGTCCCCAGACTTCTAGGGTCGCGTGATGTCAGCTCAGCAGAGACCCGACTGACCAGTAATCAGCGTTAGTCCTGAACGTGATACTGAGGACTGTTTATTTATACTATCCATCCTACAGATGTGATACTATCCATCCTACAGATGTGAATCAAAATCTTTTGAGCCTGATGAGATGTTCTAAGCCGGCAGTGGTTTTAGTGTTTCCCTTTCTTACTTGTGCTGCATTCAGTGAGAAATCATTTCACACTCTCACGAGGGAGAGAATGGAGAGTTCCCCTCTGTTCTCCATGGGATGTGAGGCCGTTGCGCTGGTGGCTGTCAGTGGAGCTAAGGGCTCTGTTTCCAGCCTGACTGTTCCCTGGGAAGAACTTGGCTGACGTGGGCTTGGACCCCTTAATACTTGAAGGTTTACTGAAGAATTTCCACTGGCTCGTTGAATGCTTTTAGGAGCTGGAACTTGAGGAAACATTCACCTTGCCACACAGGTCTTTTTAAAAGGGTTTTATTGAATTTACGTACTATAAAAATACACCTGTTTTAAGTACAGTTTAACGGTTATTAGTGTACTAACAGAATTGCACAGTCATCGCCACGGTCCGTGTTAGAACTTTTCCGTCACCCCAGAGAAGCCTGGTGCCCGGTTGCCATCACCCCCTTGCTCCCCCAGCCCTGGCAGAGCCGTGGACCACCTTTCTGTCTCGCCTTTCCTGACATCCCACACAAGTGGAGTCACACAGCGTGTGGTGTCCAGCTTCTCTCGCTCAGCACTTGGTCCACATCACTGTATGCACGTCTGACTGCCCTGAGCCAAGGGGTTAAAGCATAGATTTTGAGTCAGTAGTCGGGGCTGGACTGCAGCTCTACACCTTACTAATCATGTGACGGTAAACCCGGCACTTAGTCCCGTGCCTGGCACGTAGCAGGTGCTTCGTAGACGTTTGCAGAGTGAGGGGCCTGGAATCAGCACAGCTACTCCTGATGCTAAGGCCAGTGAGCCGTTTCTCCCAGGGAAGGTTAGAAGATGGCACTGCACCCCAGTGAACAGTGACTTCATGGCATCCTTCCCAGAATCCGGGTTTGCGGTGGGTGATACCCTGGCTTCACCCAGGGGCAGGAACAGATTTGAATACAGGTGAAGTGTGCCCGAGAGCCATGGACATTCCTGTGGAAAGGGGCTAGGGACCATCTCCCCAGATGCATGCAGGCTCAGTGATGTCCACCCAGCGGGCAGGGGCGGGGGGGCGTCCATTTGGCACAGGCTCAGCGACACCTGTGATTGAAAGGAGTACATGGACCACAGGCCCTTCACACATCATGACTGCTTGCCAGGGGCGTGGTGGGCGGGTGCTACCGTGTTCAGGGCGGGCTCACAGGCTGACGCTTGCGTGTGACTCTGGAAGGGTTTCAAGGAAATGCAGTCGGAGGAAACAGAAAAATGTCAAACCCCAATAACATACCTTTGGCTTTTCAGAAGCATAGAAACATCTGCATTTAAGCTTCATGAAAAGAAGTAATTCTGTGCCTTTCACCTCGTTCATGATAGGGCACCCTTCCCAAGCTCACGGCGAAATCCAACTGCCGCTTTGAAATCGAGTGGATCACCGAGTACGCCTGCCACAGGGATTACCTGGAAAGTCGGAGCTGCTCTCTGAGCAGCGAGCAGCACGACATTGCCATTGACCTCCGGCCGCTCAGCCAGCTCGGAGGTGAGTGGGTGCCTGGGGGCCGGGAGGTGGGAGAGGGAATGAGAGCCCAGGGGCCGAGCTCCCCCTGCCCGGGGGTGGGCGTTTCAAGTTTGATGCTGTCACTTTGCCACACCTGTGTGCGTAACAGAGCCTCTTCTTGTTTATTCCCCTTTCCTTAGCTTCAAACTCCTCGTACTATACTGCAGAGGGAGAGGAATATGTTTTTTATTTGCATGTCTGTGGAGGAACTGAAGCACACATCTGTGGTGAGAAAGATGCTGCAGTTTGCCAAGTGAAGAAGTCAGATTACACTCAACTCAAAGTGGCAGGGAAGCTCCAGAATCAAACCCTTCGGTGCGTACGGCCTTCACGTTAACTTTAAGTGCATCGTGCGTGTTTCTGTGAAACATAACATACTCCCCTGCCTTCCTTCTCCTTCCATTTTCCGCAAAGCACAGGGAAATCAGTTAAGCTGGCATGATTTTCCTGCATGAGTCAGGCAAGTGCCGTTCGTCCCTGACCAGGTGGATGTTTTTCCTGGCTTTACAGTAAGAATGCTTCTTTAATATGGTTCGCTTTATAATCTGTTGTTTGTAGGGAACCGTACTGTAGGAAAGCTGTGTCATTAGTTGATTTGGCTTTTGTAGTTTACAATTTACGTTTCCGAGGAGTTTTGATTTTTCTCTGGCGGTTTGAGAATCTGAAACACCATTGGCATCACACAGAAGTGTTGAACAACTAGGAAAACGCATTGATCACAATTCTCGTGACCCTTACCTCGGTAGTTACCTTCACAAAAGCTTTATCAAAATGTAGTGTCTCTGACCTGAGGGACCAGGATCCCTCAGGTCAGACTTTTTATGGCGGTTGCTGGAAAAGCTGTGTCTTCTTGGGCATTACTTATTTTGTACAAAATCCAAAAAAATGAGAGCAGAAGAGTCCTCACGGTCCTAGCAAAACCTTCAGTGCCTTTTTCCAGCCAGTTCTTACTTTGAAGTAAGAGGACGAGAAGCCCGTCCATTTGGAATTCATTTCCTGTAGACGGTTCTTCCCCAGCCGACGAGAGGGCTCGCTGTTCTGTGTCGGTGCTGATCTGTGCACGGTATGCGAAGGCTTACTGTAGAAATGTTTAAAGATTCAAGTTTCTTTCTTGGTTCTACCAAACGTCTGCGTGTGTGTATTACAAAAACCTAGGTACTCAGACGGAGACCTCACCTTGGTATATTTCGGGGGCGATGCATGCAGCTCCGGCTTCCAGCGGATGAGCATCATCAACTTCGAGTGCAATCAGACTGCGGGTGAGTGCGCCCTGGGTCAGCCGTGTATCTGCATGGGTGGGCGGGGTCCGTGGAAACGTGGAGCGCTGAGTGGGGTGGTCACACGTCCTCCTGCAGACGTGGCCCCTTTGAGGCCCCCTCTGTCGTAGCGGGTAGGAGTACCCCACCCCGCCGTGCCAACGGCTGACACACACGTCTTGTTTCCGTTTTCTGTTTGTTTGGGGACTGGGCCCAACATCAGGCTCGCTGGGAAAGCCTCTCTGTCCTGAATTTTTGCTATCACGGAGTGCGTTCATAGCCGGCAGTCTGGGTTTACTCACCACCTTCTGATGGGTTGTCACTAAACAACTCTTCTTTTAGGAAATGAGTTTCTAGGTGACCCTTTTTGCAAATGGTGGCCCTGCTGTAGAGGTGGGATTTGGGGATCTCGAGAGACCCCAGGGCAACTTTAAGTAGAATGTTTGGTTTTTCTGAGTGACTCGGAGAGGCTACCTTGAAGTCACAGTGGCACTGGCATTTCACAGAGCTGCGCTGCCGTCCGTATCTCAGAGATTCTGAGCACGGTTTGCACCCCTTGAGAGGTGATGGGATCCCACCATCGTGAGAGAGCCACCCCATCAGTGGATCCCCAAGCTGTGACCCCAGGTGCCCCGCAAGCCGGCCGAGCCCCTGCACAGAGCTCTGGTCTGGGAGCCGCCTGGGTCTGGCCCCGTCCGCACAGCCGGCACAGCCTCGCACGGCCGCCCCACCCCTGAGGGTCTCCTGGCCCCTCACTGTTTGTTTTGTGCGTTTCTATGGTAGAGCTCTTAACCCTCTGGTCACGGGGCAGGTTCCTGCGTGACTCACTGCGGGGCCTGGGGGAGGCAGCTGTGCGTGACGGGAGCTGTGCTCCAGAAGCGGGTCTGGTGGTGGAGGCAGGCAGGAGGGGTGGCAGCCACCGCCGAGCGCTGGTCACCCGCCCGGAGAGCCGGCAGAGGATCACCTGGGCTGAAGCAGGAGGGACACCTCACAGCAGGACGCCCCTTGACTCCTGGCTCCGCCGGCCGTCGTCACCGTTGCTCTCAGCCCCCTTCCCCCGCCACGTGCGCTCCGAGCTCACGTTGGAGGCATGTTCTCAGTTGATGCGTTGAACACATTTTATTAGTACCTGTTTGCTCAGACCCTGCGAAGCCTAGGGATGCTGTGATGGCGGAGAGCTCCCCGGGCATTTACACACCAGAAGCAGAGAGAGAGGTGAGGGCGGTGATGACCGTAGTGCAGGCGGACACGGGCAGGTTGCGGGTGCCTGGCCAGGTCTGTCACCTGGGCCTTTTATCAGGAGGGAGGCACTGAGGTCAGGGGTCTGGGGTCTGGGTGCCCCCGAGGACCGAGGCACTTGAGAGGAGGTGCTGGGTGAGGGAGCCCTGCAGGACAGTAGGGGCAAGCCGGGTGGCCATGGGGGCTGGTCTCTGTGGCAGGAGGAACAAACAGCTCACGCAGAGGCGGGAATTTGGGTAGCTGTGAGCAGGTCAGAGCTGGGTGTCCAAGCCATGGCTAAAGAAGAGGTGGAGCGACATTGTGCAAAGCTCGTGTGTCCTGCGGAGGAGCTGGACTTTTATCTAGAGATCAGCGTGAAGGGACTAAGCAGGGGTGGCCGTGCATCTGGCTTGGGCGTGGCCTTTGGATCCATCTCCCTTTGGTTTGAATGCCCGCCCTGCCTTCCCCAGATTCTCCATCTTTCTTCCGTCATCCTCACCTCTTCCAGGCTCGTAGGAGACCCTCTCCGAAGTCCACCCCTTCTACTCTGTGTCCAGGCCTCTGGGAAATGCAGCCTCCGTCTCATCCCAAGTCCCCAGACCCTCAGGCGCTCGGGCCGCCCGGGTCTCCCGACGCTGGGCTGCTCTGCGGTGGGCGACTTGTGTGGGCCGAGGCTCCCTCTGTCCTGTCGCCACCTCCTTTGGCCCTGGTCTGTCTGCACTTTTTATAAATGACTTGGCCGCGATCTTTGGGAATGCGCTGATCTCATTTGGGCATGTTGGGAGGATGGAACAGTGATCCAGAAAGATCCCAGCAGACGAGGAGGATGTTGAGAAGGGCCCGTGGTCAGGGGCTCCCAGGGAAGAGGGATGGACATCCAGGAGTCGTGCCAGGAAGCTAGAGCCCAAGGGGGCTGAGGCGGGAAAAAATAGGAGAGGCCATTTGTTTTTCCTTTATTCCTTTTTGTCATACAAGTGTTCAAATATATAAGTAGAAAGAACATTAGAGTAAAAACCTACACACCCACCACTCAGGCTTAACAGCCGTTAATGTTTCACCAAACTTGCCTCATATTTATATGCTCTGTCACGTTACCAGTGGATCGTAACACTCCACCCAAACTGCAGGAAAGGACATTCCTTCACGTAACCTCAGTGCCATTATCAGGCCTGGCAAAACTAATAGCCAGTGCCTTAATCCTGAGGACTCATGTCATTGTGATTGTGACACGGAGACCAGATCCAGAGACTTTAGATGTTTTTGAGCCTACTCTCAGGCTGGAGCTGGATTATGAAATATTTAAGACTCCTCTAGCTCTGTGATTTGGAGCCAACTGTAGGTACTATACTCTATGTACGCTAAAGTTATTTCATTATTACCTTGTTTGAATTTAAATTTAGAGTTTTTAGAGAAAACCCCTTGGTGGATTCTGTGTTTATTGGCTAAATGTAATAATGTATTTTTGCATGTTGAATTGGGTGTTGATTGGCTATGGAATATTATGAAATGTGGTTTATAGTTCAACTTGGATCTCCAGGAATTATTTATGCTTCTGAATCTAGGGTTTCATGCATTTCAAGTCACAGAGGTGCATAAGTTTATTTTTTTGTCCATAATATATGTATATTTTACCATTTGTTTCAATAACTTATATCTAGTTTGATGTAATGTGATAACCTGATTATTGGTGATCCTGTCACATAAGGACATTAGACCGTTTTGCGGGGAGGAGAGGGGTGTTAGCATAGGCCAGTAAAAAACTGTCCACAGATTCAGGTGACTCATGATCACGCTGAAGACTTATTTTCTTTAATTCCGTGCAGGCGTTAGGGGGCTGTGCTCCACGTGGTCTTCTGGGGACCTTTGCATTTTCCACCTCGTGTTGCTGCTGTCTGTGGACGTGGCTTCCAAGGACTCTGCAGAATGGGAACAGCAGTTTTTTTAATGGACCAGAACTAAGAGGCATGGCCCAACCTCAAAGGCAGTGAGGCGGGAAGTGCAGTTTAGCCGTGGGCCTAGAGGGAAAGATAAACCGGTTCGGTGAGCAGGCAGCATGGGTTTCTGTCCCAGAGCGGTGGGGGGATGGGGCAGCCGGTGGGGGGATGGGGCAGCCGCCTGCTGCTCAGGCAGGAGCTTGGTTTCACTGGGAGGGTCCACTTTTTGCCTTCAGCTGGCGCAGAATCCACGTACCCCCAGGACACGTAAAGGGTGTGCTGGGGAATGTGCTGGAGCCTGGAGAGCCAGGAAGCTTTCAGGATTGAGATTGATGGAGAGATTACAGAAAGTCATCCTCATCCTGCTGGTGGGTGGAAACCGTGGGGCATAGCGATCCTGAAGGCAAGGCCATTGTGTTTAAATAAACAGCGTGGTTTGGTAGTGAGGAGACTTCCTTTACTATTCTCTGAAAATTCTTCGAGGAATTAAATAAGAATGCAGGTAGGGTGCATGCCAGTGGTTATTTAAATTTTATTTAAAATGGGCTCTCCTTTTATTTAAAATGGGCTCTCCCAGCAGATCATTAGTAAGTTTCAGATGCAAATGTAGCTCCTGTGTAGGAATGGACCCTGGAACCATTCATAGTATTATTTAATCGTCTGTAAACTTATCTGGTAAAAGAAAAACACTGAATGCATCAAGTTTTCAGGAAACACAGATCTTTTCTGAACAGTGAAATACCAATCCAGTGGGACTAAACTGTATGTAAAGCTTGAAGGAGCAGGGGTGGGGAGCATGTTGAAAAGAGGCGAAGCAGCTTCACTGCTCCCTCGGTGGAGGGCACGGCGGACCCCCAGCTAGAGCGGGTGCTGTCGGAAGGGAAGTTGGGAGCACTGGTTCTTAAAAGAGAATGGCTTAGAGGACTTACTAAAAAAAAAAAAAAAAAGAAAACAAACCAAAGACACACAGTAGCGCAGGAAAGTCTTGCCTTGTGGTTATGAGTCTGGCTCCAGGGCCAGACCGTCTGGGTTTGATTTCTGGCTCCTCTGCCCTCTAGCTGTGAAGCCATAGGCAAATTATTTAGCCCCCCTAAATCTGCAAAATGGGACTAAGAGCGTCCCTGTGTCGTAGGATTTCACGGTTGAAATACGCGAATGTATGTGAAGTACCTGACACAGAGCCTGTTCTCTGCATCCAACCCCTGTGGAGGGCTCAGTGCTTAGCATGGTGCCTGCCTCAGCTTGTGCTCCGGGGGCCTTAGCCGCTGTCGCTGGTGTTATAATTATGATGTTTATAATATTAAAGATTCAATAGAAGTTGCAATTGAAACAGCATTCGCCCTTGGTACAGAATCTTATTTCCCTTTCCGTTAGAACAATGTGCACTTCAGGGCCCTAAACCTCAAGAAAGGTAAATCATGTAGGAGGTCCAGAGGAGGATCATTAAACCATCAAGGGGCGGAAAACGGACCTAAGCGCCAGCAGTGCACTAGCTCGGAAAGGCGAGGGGATAGAATTTCTGGTACGGGAAAAGTCAACAGAGTTTGCTGAATCCCAGGCTACGTGGACGCGGAAGCGGCACATGAAGGCCTGGCTTGCAGAGCGGAGCTGAGCCGGGAGGGCTCACGGTTGAGAACCCCGTGGGGCTCCCTCAAGCTGATTGGAGTGGGGTGTTAGAGACCCACGCGTGCCAGAGTCCCCAGGATCCGGGATGCTGGCCCCTCTCGGGGCGAGGTTACTAAACCTCAGCGCCCTTCAGCTGGGAGCGGCTGCAGACCGTATCCCTCTTCCGTGCTCATTTTAGGGGCGAGTCCTGGGGAACCTGTCCTGCTCACACTCACATCATTAAGCCAGTGGCACTCCTCTGGAACTGGAGCCCTGATCTCTGCCCCCCTTTGGGTGACTCCCTGTTCTGGCTTGGTGTTTATGAGCCTCTCGGAGACTGACCGCAGCCCTTGAGCAGCCAGGCGCTGCCTGGGGCTCACACCCCGCTGCAAACAGGCTTCTGTCCTCTTGAGACCATCCCACCGAGATGAAAGGGACACAGGCCTGCCCTGCAGGGTTTAGGTTGTGTGAAACGCAGTAAAGCCCCTCTGATCTCTGGGTTTGAGCCCGGAACTTGTTTGCCTGCACAGCTGCTGTGGGTGTCCTGTTTGCTGTCTCTGCCCCTGGGGCGTTCCTGGGTTTTGGTCACATCATGGGTGCTTTCTTCCTTCTGATGCGGCACAGGTAACAACGGGAGAGGGTCCCCCGTGTTCACCGGGGAGGTGGACTGCTCCTACTTCTTCACGTGGGACACGAAGTACGCCTGCGTGGACGAGAAGGAGGCTCTGCTCTGCGGCGTCTCCGACGGGAAGCAGCGCTTCGACCTGTCGGCCCTGGCCCGGCACTCAGGTAGGCCCACCGCCCGCTCGAGCACGTTCTCTCGCCTCTTTCCCACGAGTACGTTTGGAGATGCTGTTCCTGTTTTCCTTGTCAACTGACTGTATCGTGGCCTTTCCCCGCTTCTCACGGAGCAGTGTGAATTATCAGAAAGGACACTGAATCAGGAGGCGAGATATCTGAATTTGAGGTCGGCGTTACTGTTTTCTACTTGGAATACCTTGGGCTCATCTTATCGTAGTTCAGTAAAAACGGCCAAGTGCCTTCTGTGTGCCAGGCCTTGTGCTTTGTGATTAGAAAAAAAAAAAAATTTTTTTTTTAAACTTTTGTTGCTAAGAGGGTAGATCTTAAAAAGTTGTCAAAATCCCCACGAAAACGGGCGCCTCTGTGTGGTAATGGTCGTTAACTGCACTTGCTGAGGCAGTCGTTGCGCAGTATATACATACATCAAATCATACTGTACACCTAAAACCGCTGCGGTGTCATGTGTCAGTCATAGCTCAGTTAAAAAGAGTTTAAGCTCTTAGAACAGCCTTCAGGCAGGCAGTGTTCCCACTTAACAGAGACTGTGAGGCCCAGAGGGTTGCACACCTGGGCTGACAGGTGTATGTCGTCCCCGCCGCCCGCCCCGTCTCACTGCCTCTTTCCTGTCTCTAAATCAGGATTTGCATTCCCTGACCAACCTCAGATTCTTTTGTGAGGCTGAAAGGAGGCGGGATGTGGGACCTGTCACAGGGGCTGGCTCACGGTGAAGACCCGTGGAGGTTAATTTATTTGTCCTGTGAACCAAGGCTTGCGGAGTGTTTGTTGCTGGCGGGGGCTGGATGAGGTGTCGGGGATACGGCAGCAAAACCTGGCGAGCACGACCCCTACCCCCCGGGCCTTGGAATTTAGCAGGGGGCACAGAAGGCTGAACAAAAAGCGTGGGGCCACCCAACAGGGATAACCAGATCTAGGTGGGGATTTCTAGTTTCACCCTTTTAGCAGCCCTGGGATTGGGCATAGATAGAAGCAAGTTGCCTCTGTAAAGTGGAATAATACACAAGACGGAGAATGGCCTGAAGTCACATGGTAACCAGCTACTATTGGAACGATTACTCACGTGTTCAGAGTCCCAGCTGCTTGGGAAAGCATCACATTAGAAGGAGAATTCCTCCTTCGTGGGGTGCTGGAACGCTCTCCTTTGAACGCGAGCCCCACTATAGATGCTGTCGGGCAGCGAATTGCCCGGGGAATAACCGTCTCGGTGCTTTCCTGGTTCAGCACCTTTGAGCCCTGGGGCAGGTGCCGTGGTTACAGTCTGTGCCCTGGCCAAGAGGCTGGATTTCTGTGTGCCGAGCGGGAGGAGCTCTCACCTCCGCTCAGACCCGGGTTTGAGGCCCGGTTCTGCCGCATCCAGCTGTGGTTACTTGAGCAAGTTACACCCCCGCCCCCCAATTTTCTTACGGTAAACTGAGTGGTGGTTTCAGATCCTAGGATCTGCGAGGATGCAGAGATGCGTTCGTACTCAGCCGACTTGGGCCACCTCTCCGGTTCTCTGGGACCCAGGTTATTTGTGTAGCGTTTGCACCCAGATATCTAAGGAAGCTGTGAGGTGAGAGCTCACATCCTTCCCTGATAGTTTAAAGAAGTCCTCCTGCCTGAACGCTCTTCAGCCCTCCCCAACCCAGCCACAGCTTTCAGGACAGTGTTTGTCCTTGTTCACTGCGTGGTCGGCCGTGAGTCCTTCCCGGTTATTGACACCGGCGTGTAGTCGCTGTGTTACCAGCGATGCGGGATTTTCCTTTTAAACCCCAGTGTCCAGTCCGCACAAGACGCATCCTCACTATCTGTGTGTCCACCTTCCCACGCGGTTCCAGTGATGCCTTTGGGGGCTGTTTGGGGATGGTCCGCCTTTGACTTGCTGTCTGCTCTCAGCCTGTGTTCCTTCTACCTTCCACGGATTTTCTTCTGTTCGTGCACGACTGAGTCATGAACGCTTTGAGTTAAGGGACCACACGTATCTTGTTTATCTTCCGGGGGCACTGAGCACTAAGCCCTGGGCCAGGTCTGCCTTATCTGTGGTCTGGAGGCAGATGCGTCACCAGTGGCATCTCAAGTCCGGCCTGGCGTCTGGCTTTGCTTTTCAGTTTCTGATTCCGGACTTTGGGGCTTGGGAGAATTTTGCTGTTTAATCCTCTGGCAGCCCCCCCACCCCCACTTAAGCCTCCTCTTCGGAGGAGCTGTTCGGGGCTGGCTCGTTTCTGTCACATTCAAGACAGGCTTGAGATTTTCACTGAGTTTGTGTGCCCTCAGCCTGCTGGGTCCAGAAACGTGCGTGCCTGATGTCTAGCAACCACAGGCCTGGTGAGCTTCAGGCCTTTACCTTCCGCTTAATCACCATTTATGGTGTGACTCACAGAGAAGTAATCACTGCCTTTGGCTGGAAGACTCTTTTTTTTTTTTGGTTACAGAACTGGAACAGAACTGGGAAGCCGTGGATGGCAGCCAGAGGGAACCAGAAAAGAAGCATTTCTTCATTAACATCTGCCACAGGGTCCTGCAGAAGGGCCGGGCGAAGGGCTGCCCCGAGGACGCGGCCGTGTGCGCTGTGGGTGAGTGATGCCCTGTGCCTGTAGGTAACGCGGAGCCCGGCTGCATCCAGGTTGGAGTGAATTAGAAGTTCTTCCTGCGGTTTATCTCAGCCTCCTTTCTGTGGGTTCAGCGTATAAAGGATGGTGAAGAAAAGAGTTTAATGACTCAAATGTAGGGAACTGGTGCACTCGGGTGTCTTGAAGTTGGCTGAAGCCTTCTGATGTGGCCTCACTGGAAACGGGAGGCGGCGGGTGGGGGGAACTGGTTACCTTTCCGCTCCGTCACCTGTGGAGGAGCATTGCCAGTGCTCGTGTTGAACTGATTTTGATTTTTAACAACCTTTCTGCCTGGAATTGTTCAAGCGTTACGGCTTCAGGCCAGTGGTGTCTCGTAGCCTCGTGTGAGAGCACTGGACCCCTTGGGTTCCTTTTGCTGTAACTGTGTTGGTTGCGACTTCTCAGTTGGATGTAAGTGTTTATAGCATATTAGTTGTTTGTCACTTAAGACTCCCCTGGAAAACGACAGGCGGTGACAGTAATTGGAATCTGTTACAAGCATTAGCTGAGGGATTGTGAACCCAGGTTGGATTTTAGGAATTCTCCCAGGATTCAGACTGGGTGGTGTGTCTTTTAAAAGCAGGTCCAGCCATGTCCCTGCCTTTATTTAAGAAGGACTCGAGACAGACCTTCAGTAAAAGTTCACTGAACCAAGAAATAAGTGGTCACGTTTTTGGCTGGCTGAACAGGTTTAATTAGTTTCTGCTTTGGTCATGGGACAAATAAATGCTGCCCCCTCGGTTTCGACAGGCCTCGTGTCTCAGGAGAGCTGAGGGCCCCGCAAATGGGGGAACAGTGTTGTTTTCCGGGTGGTGTGACGTGCGTTCTTGCCTTTCTGCCTCTTGTGCCCTCAGAGGATGTTGTTTATTCACTCTCGGGCTTTCCTCCTAAGCCTGAAGGTGCCCTTGGGGTCCTCAGTGTGGCTGCCACTGACTGCCCTGCCAAACTTGTCACTCGAGAGAAACCCACTGACCCTCCGAACACCTGCGGGGTCTCGGCTCATTTCTGGTACCTCTTCGTCTGTGTCATTATCATTTTTAATCACGTCTCCTGTTTTTTTCCCTTTTCTTTTCTCTTTTCCAGATAAGGACGGAAGTAAAAATCTGGGCAAATTTCTTTCTTCTCCCACAAGAGAGAAAGGACACATTCAGCTCTCTTACTCAGATGGTGATGAGTGTGGCGGCACGAAAATACACACAAATATAACACTCGTGTGCAAGCCAGGTACACGTTACAAACGCGCGGCGCCTTCGTGGGCTTCCCCAGCGGCAGCCGCATTCTTTAGTTTTCGGTCTGCTGCCGGCCCCTGCCTGGGTGACCAGGCAGAGCGGGCTCGGGCCGAGCGCGGAGGCTCCAGAAGCATTAGTGTTGGTCCCTCGGACTCGACGCCCCTCCCCAGCCCCAGCGCAGCGATGGAGAAACCATATGGTGTCCAGGGGGGTCGTGCTGCAGTTTTCCAGATGAGTTATGCTCCTGGCACGGCTTCCTCTTCCTGAGGCCTGGTGCAGGCTGATGTGGAGGCCGCTCCACTTCCTCCGAGGGGGGAGCATCACAAGTGCTTGAAAACACTGTCCGTGATCTCAGCGTCGATACACACAATGCACCTTGTTTTTCGGGGTCAAGGTCTATACAGATCCACACATTTTTATGTTCCTCAAAACATAGTATTTTGTGAAGACTCTTTTATGTTTCACTGTTGTGTTTATAATTTTTAGGGGCTTCCTTGTTGCTAATGGCTTGGTTTTACTATTTTTAAGCATTTTCCCTATTGTTGGGTTAATAGCATGTTTCCAGTGTTGGTGATTGTGCTGTGACATATCCTCTCTACCTCTTGTGGGGAAATTTCCTTTGGATAAATTCCCAGCTGTGGGATAAGTTCAAGGACCAGGACAGTTTTTTGTTTTGTTTTGTTTTTTAAATTTTTTAAAATGGTAAAATATACATGATACAAGATTTATCGTTTTAAAGGAATTGTGATAAAATAGATGTAACATGTAATTCACCATTTTAATCATTTTTGAGTGCACAGTTCAGTGGCAATTAAGCACCTTACATTTACATTGTACCTTAAATACGTTTACACCACCATCCATCTCCAGAACGTTCTCGTCCTCCCAAACTGAAGCTCCGTCCCCATTAAACACGGACTGCCCCCCAGCCCTGGCCCCCAGCCTTGTCCTTTCTGTCTCCGAAGGTTTGACCACTCTAGGGGCGTCAGATCAGCATTTGTAGGAGGGTATTTAGAACAAGGGAAGCTTTTTGAGACCGGATCAGTGATGGGTCTTTCTTCCCCATTGGCAGGTGATTTAGAAAGTGCCCCAGTGCTGAGAACTTCTGGGGTGGACGGTTGCTTCTACGAGTTTGAGTGGTACACGGCGGCGGCCTGCGTGCTGTCCAGGACCGAGGGGGACAACTGCACCGTCTTCGACTCCCAGGCAGGTGTGTGTCCGAGCGCCTCGTGGGGCGGGCAAGCCTGCACCTGCTTAGCTTGTTTTTGTTTTGTTCTTAACATTTTCTGTGAGTGTTTCAGAGGTAATCTGTGTTCGAATTATATTCATACGGTTTGACCAAAACTCTGAAAATCTGGTGTTTCAGGCTTATCTGAGATAATGAAAAACCGGTCATATTCAAAGTCGAGGTAGGTTTGCTGATCGCAAAACCTGAGGAGCACAGGAAGTAAATCATGTTTGAAAAGGCTTTTCACATGAATTTCTGGCCAGGAAACCCAGCACCGTTGACTTCTCACGGCCGTTGTATTGTGGTCGTCCCACTTTGAACACACTGGTTGTTTATTCACCCAGAGTTCTGGGCTCTGACGTGGGTCTTCGGTGACTGCAGCAGAAGGGGCGTGGTGATGGAGGACCCGCCTCCAAGGGGAAAGTGTAGGTGATGGCGGTCCTGGTAGCTCCCGTCCCAGCCGTTGGGCAGGCCTGGCCGCGAGCTTCTCCTGGAGGCCAGGAGCTGAGGGGGCTCTTCTTCGCTGTGGTCTCACTGACCTGGGATGGTCTTGATTCTTTTTTAGGGTTTTCTTTTGACTTGTCGCCTCTCACAAAGAAGAATGGTGCCTACAAAGTTGAGACGGAGAAGTACGCGTTTTACATCAACGTGTGTGGTGCGGTGTCCGTGGGCTCCTGCCAGCCGGACTCGGGAGCCTGTCAGGTGTCAAAAAGGCAAGTGACTGTTCCCAGTTCCCGGTCTTGCGTTAGGTATCTTGTGCTCACAGGTATTTTATTCTGGAGTAGGTGTGTTGTCTGCTGACATCTTTGCTTTATGACGAGTGTGTAAACTCTGGGAAGACCTGGACTGAAAACCGGAGGATGCTGCTGGGGGTTTTCGTTTCCCAGAGAAGGAACAGGACAGGAAGTGGACTCGTGCAGCGCCTCACCTCTGTGGAGTTGGCACTTCTCAGTTGCTAGATGGACTTACGTACACGCTTCTCCTTCCAGTGTTGTGTTAGTCCAGGGAGCTGTGCCTTAAACCAGCCGCGCTGAGCGTGGATTTGGGTCTGGTGTGGGGTGGGATTGCCCTCGCCACACCGCTGTGCTGAGATCCTAACCACGGTCCCGGCGCTGCCACCCCCTACGCTGTCCCCGGCGCTTCCTTCAGCCTCGCAGCATCACAGAGCTTCTGGTCTTGGTATCTTTCCTGAGAGACATTTGTTTATTTGTTTTAGTGGTGGGAAGTCTTGGAACTTGGGACGCAGTAATGCTAAGCTTTCATATTATGACGGGATGATCCAGCTGAACTACAAAGATGGCACGCCCTATAATAATGAAAGGCACACGCCAAGATCCACGCTGCTCACCTTTCTCTGTGATCGAGATGCTGGAGTGGGTTTCCCTGAATATCAGGTAGGGGTTGTGCTGTGTGTGTGCCCGGGTGTGCACACGTGTGTGCCCGTGTGTGTGTCTGCAGAGCGACGGGGGCAAGGAGGGAGAGAACGTCAGTCTTGTAAAGGCAGGGGAAGAGAAAAAAGTGGTCAAGACAGAGCTTGTGACTTTTCTGGAGCGAGACAAGATTCTGTTGTTGGTGACGTAGGAGCTGGGATGGTCCCTGGGGATAAACCGTGAAGTTATCTGGCTCCCCAGGACTTACACAGGAGCCTGTCCTGGGACCTTTTATTTAGAAGGAGAGCTATTATTAGTCTGGTTTCCTGGGCAAATCATCATCTCCTACGATTTGCCAGAGGACATGGGCAGTATTCATTTTCTGAGCTGTTGCTTCAGTGGGCTGTACATCTCAGTCACAGCCCATGACACTGTTGGTTTTGGGTACAAAACACACAAAAGCATCAAAACCATCCCATATTCCCGTTTAACAGAGGATAGCTTTGCATCTTAATTTATTGCTGGGCAATCTTCCTTTTAATAAAATGAGAGGGGATGGGCAAAGTAAGTGAACTTTCCTGTGGTTTTTATTTAGAAAACAATGCCCCGTCTTTTTAGAAAGGCTGGCTTTGTGCCCCGTCTGTTTAGAAATGCCGGCTTTGTGTAACGATCACTCTTCTCTGCCACCCCTCCCACGTCTGCCCTCGTCCTGAGATTAGGAAGAAGATAACTCTACCTACAACTTCCGGTGGTACAGCAGTTACGCCTGCCCGGAGGAGCCCCTGGAGTGTGTGGTGACTGACCCCTCCACGATGGACCAGTACGATCTCTCCAGGTGAGGCGTGTCAGCCAGCCCTTGGCCTGGCCCCAGTCCAGACAGGGCTGACTGAGGTCGATTAGACCCTGCTGGTGAGCATGCAACTCAGCCGATGAGAGGGAGTCACGTTAGTTCTCGGTACAGGACCGAGGTGGGGAGCTTTAAGCAGAATGAATTCTGCGAAATGGTCCTGTAGCCTGTGCGAGATTAACCAGTCTTCGCCCAGCAAAGCCTCAGTCTTCACCGCATCATTTAAAGCAATGCCTGTCGGTGCAGAGGTGCGGGGCCAGTTCCAGGTGTGCCGGGGGCTGCATTTAGTGAGGTCGAGAACAGAGGTGTGCCGGCTTTGGTAGTTTGGTGGGCAGGGCATGTTTCCTTCAGTATTTCTCTAACTGCTTAGAAATGAATCGTAGGACCGAAATCTGTCAGCTTGAAAAGCATGCATTTCCCTTTGAAATTTCAGTCTAGCAAAATCCGAGGGTGGTCGTGGAGGAAACTGGTATGCCCTGGACAATGCCGGGGCACACAGCACGTGGAGGAAGTACTACATAAATGTGTGTCGACCTCTGAACCCAGTGCCGGGCTGCGATCGGTACGCGTCCGCTTGCCAGATGAAGTACCAAAACGACCAAGTGAGTCTGCCGTCCCCTCCTGAGCCCAGGACTTGGTGGTGGAGGGGGCTGTTTCGGGACTATCGGGTCTAAGCAGGCCTGGCTGCTGACGAGAAGCCCTCTGAGTGGGAGAGGGGCTCGGGGTGAGCCCTCCTCCCCCCACAGATGTCGTATTTGAGTCATTGTTCAGATTTAAAAGTTTAAAAAGCCTGGGTGTCGGGGACCTGTGCTCACAGTACTCAGCAGAGGAAGTGTCTCTGGGTGAGCAGCAGACATCTGTAAAGAATAGCTTTTGCTTCCAAAAGCTCTTACTTCTGGACTCATTAGGGGGCCACCTGCTCGGTAGAGTTGCTGTGGATGAACTAGATCCAAGCGTTAGCTCTCGCCAGGGTGCAGACTGCGCTTTGTCATCCGATGGAATGCAGTTACTGCCGGAGCTCTGGTATGTTTCCCTGGGCTCCGTGTACACGGTGCGTCTTAAAATAAAGAGGTATGTGTGCTTCTTTAAAAATAGCATGTCGGGAATGTACTTTCCTGGCTTCTGTTGCACGGCAGCTTGGAGGTGTTTTAAAGGAAGCTGGCGAGCGCTCTCTGGTGGTTCAGGGTGAGCGCCCCGCGGTGTGTGCACGTGTACGTACGCGCGCGTGCTCTTTGTCGGAGCAACGGCCTCAAAGGACAGTCAGTCCTCATTATTCACAGATTCTGTATCTGCGAAGTTGTCTACTTGCTCATGTTGATTTGGAACTCCAAATCAGTACCGGGTGCTTTCACGGTCTTCTGTGGACGTGCGCAGAGTGGCCTGACGTGGCTCTGCGTTCTCGTCTCAGCTCTCCTACCCAGATGTCCAGAGGGTGGAGACACAAGGGGCGGGCGGTGCGGTGCCAGAAGCTCCTGGCTCCTGGCCCGGTGGGCGGGGTTTGAGTCCTTCCTCTGATGCCCGTTAGTGGGGTGGCCTTGGATAAGTCACTTAGCATGTCTGAACCTCGTTTTCTCTTTTGTAAAATAAAGAAAGTAGAATCTATCAGGATCTTGAGGATGCAAGATCACAGTCTGTGTGACATAAGTGTACGTTTAGGTACCTCCAGTCGTCCCTTTTGGTGTGTGGGGAGAGGACTGGTTCCAGGATCTCGGCAGATACCAACATCTAAGGATGCTCAAGACCTTTATATACAGTGTCGCAGTGTTTGCACATCACCTACACGCACCCTCACTCTTAAGTTCCCTCTAGGTTACTTATAATACTTAACACAGTGTAAATGCTATGTTAATAGATGCTGGTGGCAAATTTAAGTTTTGTTTTTTCTGGAATTTCTTTCCCCTGAATGTTTTCGATCTGAAGTTGGTTGTACCTGCAGAGGTGGAACCTGTGGACATGGAGGGCTGACTGTGTTTCCCCTCTGTGTACGAACGGTGGTTCTGTATTCACTAATTCAGCATTTGTGGCGAGTTTCTAGAACACAAGTACTGTGAATAATGAGAATCCACTGTGTTAGTAATGAGGAAATCAGTTGTTTTCTCTTCAGAGGGAAACATAACGGACATGCATGTTTGCAGGGTTCATTTTCTGAAACCGTCTCCATCAGCAACTTGGGGGTGGCGAAGACGGGCCCCACGGTGGAGGACAGCGGCAGCCTCCTCCTGGAGTATGTGAATGGCTCAGCCTGTACCACCAGCGATGGGAGACGGACCACCTACACCACCAGGATCCACCTCGTCTGTTCCAGGGGCAGCCTGGTAAGGAAGGCGCCGCTCGTCACCTGTGACCTTGGTTGCTTTGGGTTCCTCTGTGTCTCTTCACAGGGACAAAGGTTGATCTTAATTCTGCTTCAGGTCAGCATGTGATACAAACTCAAGGAGGCCAGGAGCACGGTAATGGTGCTTTCGTGGCTGTCCTTTCTCAACTTTAAGCCTGGTCTCTTACTGCTGGTTTGTGACGTACACTGTATGGTCTTCTGTAGACTTGAGTTCTGTCTCTGAGTGGTACAGACGCCGCCCTGCCTGATAGTTCCTGTGAGTTGGTGATCTGAGGATCACGGCTGCAGAATAGGTCTTAGAGACGGTTCAGTCCAAACAGCAGACTTCATAGATGAGGAGACTGAGGCTGGGTGCAGCTCAGGCCAATGGGTGAACACGGAGGGAGGTGTGTGTAATATGTCAGAGAAGCAGGAATGAAAAATCAAGGCTGGGAAATGGAGAAGGTGATGGAGATTGCATTTGGGCCCGAGTTCCTCAGCCAGGGCAGAACAGAAGAGAAAACTCCAAATAAAAATGCTCCGGGGTCATTGGGAATAGTCCCCATTGGTTTTTAAAAAACAATGTGGTGGAAGATGTATAACGTAAGATTTACCATTTTAGCCATTTTTAGATGTACAGTTTAGTGGCATTAAGTACATTTACAGTGCTGGGCACGCATCACTGGTGTCCATTTCCAGAACTTTGTTATTCTAAACTTAATTTGATTTTTTTTTTAACCTGGAGCTTTACATTTATACCTGGGTCACATGTTTTTTTGGATAATTGCCAAACTCTTAGATGAACACTGGTGGGAATAATAAAGAGCTCATGTTTATTATCAAACAGATTATTTCCAAGGGCTGGTTATACTTTTTAAGGGTCTGCTACAGCGTCCTCTCACTTCGTAGACAAGAACCCGGCCCGGTGTGTCCACTCCTCTCCGCAGGCAGGGGGCCTCAGTCACTTAGATACTAGGCGTCCTGCAGACGCCAAGTTTTCTCTGTCCTTTGCCAGCACACGAGTTCTTCCCAAGAGATAATGTCATTAGAGCTTAAGGTCACTCTGATAAGGGAAGGAAAATGTTAGCTGGCTGAGCACAGCCTGAGTTGTGCAAGGAAAGTGTCGCATAACTGAGCTGTAAACACACGCTCTGATAAGCCGGAGTCGGCTTCCCGATTTCTGCTCTCCGTCCCAGGAAGGAATGCTGGCTGCCCAGCCCGGCCCTCAGCCCTCGGCCCTTGCCTCCTGCTGGGCACGTCCGGGCGTCCCCTCCCTGGGCCTCATCCCACTCCGCTTCCCCTCTCTGGTGTCTCGTTGCCACGGAGATAGTGGACAGTTCCAGGAAGTTCTCTCGGACCCTTATTTTTTCAGCTTTCCTGTGACATCCCATTTGGACAGGGTTGTTCAGTTTTCAGAGCGAATGCACGTTGTTACTGTATCCCTCAGCGGTGCTGCAGGGGGAGGCGCATTTCATGGGCCCAGGAAACACTGAGTGAGGGTCATGTCCCGGGGGGTTCCGCAGTCCCAGGACTTTCCACAGCCGCGTGGTGAGGCAGAGGGCTGGGTGTGTGTTCAGTTCACTGTTGGTGATACTGCGGCTGAGAGGGTGGGGACTTCAGATCAGAGGGCGCTTGGTGGGTGAGGCGTGCGGGACAGCCTAGCATCTCCTTCAGCCGTGCGTCTGGGCGGGCGTCTCACCTCCTCCGTGCCTCCATTTGCTCCTCTGTACACAGAGGGCGGGTAGAGGTTGTCCTGAGGCTCAGTTGAGGAATGCTCATCACACTTGTTATTGAAAACACACCCAGGAAAGTGCCCAGATGGTCAGTGACTCACAGCGGGATGAGCCTACCCGTGTGACTAGACCCACGGCTGCAGATAGAGCCCGGGAGCCTCCTGGAGCCCCTTGCCGGTCCATTTCCCCCGCCCCGTGCCGGTCCCTCACCCCATAGGTCAGTCTCGCCTGTGTCTGCGCTTGCGTGGCTGTGATCCTGTGCACGGGGACCTTTGGCTCTGGCTCTTGTCCTGCATCTGGGTGTAGAACGGTTTTCAAAAGCGTGGACTGGACTCAGACCTAGGTTTGGATCCCAGTTCTACCACTGACTCCTGGCGTGACCTCAGGTGAATTTCCCAGCATCCGAGTGTAAGAGAGAACAAGAACATGTCCTTGGTAGGAACGCTGAGGACATTAAGTTATAATCAGATAAGGCACGTGAAGCACCTAGCCTAGCACTGTCCCATGGTAATCCATAGATTTTAGCTCTTTTTATTTATCAGGCAAGTATTCTTTTGGTTAGAGCCAGTTCCACTTTCTCATATTGACGTTTATCCCGGATTTGTCCTTTCAGAGCACCCATCCCATATTTTCTCTCAGCTGGGAGTGTGTGGTCAGCTTCCTGTGGAACACGGAGGCTGCCTGTCCTATCCGAGTGACGACAGACACAGACCAGGTACGGGTGCGGTCCCGGGCCTCTGGCCATGCCCACCCGGGTGTCCAGGCTCCGTACCCACCACCCCCCGCCCCCCGTGCTGCCTAATCCCTTACAGCGTCTGCATTTCCCCCGCCTTGACAGCAGGCGTCTGGAAAAGTCATCCCGTGTACCTCTCCCTCAGCCCCGGCTCCCAGTCCCGGGACGAGACCCAGGACCTTCAGTTTTCCTCTGGTTTCCTTCCTTTCTCTCCACATCACTGTCCCTTCAGCGTGGCAGTGGCTCTGGGCTCTCCGTCACCGCAGACAAGGGTGCTTCAATAGCACGACCATGCCTAAAGCGTGCCCCGTCGTCTGTCGGACACAGCCTGTGTGGTTTAACGTGATGTTTAAGGTTTTAGTGCTCCGCTTCCAGCCACATCCCTGCTTCAGCCCCGCGCCCACTGCAGTGCTGGCCTCGTGCCGCTCTTCGGCCTTGGCACGCGCTCCTGCCCTCGGGTGAACCCCTGCCTGCAGAACGTGGCAGCCAGCTGCTCTGAGATGTGTTCTCTGCCCTCCCAGGGGTGCACCTTGTGTTCACAGCACGGGGTGTTTTTCTTTATGATGGGACGGATTTCCCTCCCTCCCTCCCTCCCTTTTCAGGGCTCCGTCAGGCAGCAGAGCCCACGCTCACCCAGATGAATGTTCCCGGCGCGGGGTCCCGGGCTTGTGGGACCCAGGGAGGGTGGGAGTCGGGGCACGCCGCCCTGGCCCGCTGGCAGTGCTTTCTGAGGCTGTGGCCACTGCTCCATTCTCCGCATATGGCGAGTGGGGTGGAAAAAAGACACGAGGCGGTGGGGGAAGAGGGGTGCTCGTTATCCCTCCTAGAAGAGGGGAAGAGACAGGTAGTTATTTCTGGGTCTCTTACGGTTCCTCACTTTTCTTTGGGGGTCAGCAGTGGTCTTGTTCAGGTAAATGAAGCAGCCTTAGGAGCTCAGATGAGGTCAGCATCTCTGAGCTGGTGCCCCCCTTGGAGTGCTTCAGATGCGGTGTTGGAAGGGGCCGTGAGCTCTCCCAGGGCTGCTTCTCGGACGGGGTTTAGCGTCAGTGCAGTCCACACGGGGCAGGCTTTGGAGCCGCTCTGTCTTTGCCGTGTTCTCATGGACCAGGTTTGAATGTGCCTCTTTGCCTCTTTTGTTCCTGCAGGCCTGCGCCATCAGGGACCCCAACAGTGGGTATGTGTTTGATCTGAACCCACTAAACAGTTCCCAAGGATATGTGGTCTCCGGCATCGGGAAGACTTTTGTGGTAAGGCCTGTGTCATGATTTCCGATTTGCCTTGCAAGGACGGGAGGCTGCGTGAAGGTCACCTGCAGCTGGTTGCAGGGGAGGCAGGTGCCCTCAGGACTTGCCTGGGGCCCTGTGATGGCGGCGTTTACCCAGGAGGAGATGAGAAGAGCCAGCCTGAAGGGGAGATGAGGGGAAACCGTCGCCCCATCCTGTTACGGGGCAGATGGGAGGGTGTCATTCTTTAGAAAAGAGGCTATTCCTAACCCGTGACCCTGCGTCTGGAGTGGTGGTCCCAGGCCAGCAGCGTGGGCATCGCCTGGGAGCTTGCAGGAGGTGCAGTGTCTTGTGGGTGGGGCCCAGCAGCCTGGGTTGTTTGTTTGTTTAAAATTTATTTGTTAAAAAAAAAAAGGGGGGCTTCCCTGAAGTGGTTGAGAGTCCGCCTGCCGATGCAGGGGACACGGGTTCGTGCCCCGGTCTGGGAAGATCCCACATGCCGCGGAGCGGCTGGGGCCATGAGCCATGGCCGCTGAGCCTGCGCGTCTGGAGCCTGTGCTCCGCAACGGGAGAGGCCACAGCAGTGAGAGGCCCGCGTACCGCAAAAAAAAAAAAAAAAAATTATTTCCTTATTTATTTCTGGCCGCGTTGGGTGTTAGTTGCTGCGCGTGGGCTTTCTCTAGTTGTTACTCTTCGTTGCGGTGCCCGGGCTTCTCATCGCGGTGGCTCCTCTTGTTGCACAGCACGGGCTCTAGAGCGCAGGCTTAGTAGTTCTGCCGCACGGAACACAGGCTCAGTAGTTGTGGCGCAAGGACTTATTTGCTCCATGCCATGTGGGATCTCCCCGGGCCAGGGCTCGAACCCGTGTCCCCTGCATTGGCAGGCAGATTCTTAACCACTGCGCCAACAGCAAAGCCCCAGCCGTCTGTTCTGACAAGGCACCACGTGGCTCTGATGCCCACTGGGGTTTCAGAGCCACTGGTCAAGTGGAAATTATATTCGCCTATAAGAGGGAGACGACCGATGGCAGTGCTCCGGGATCTTCTGACAGCACTTCCTTCATGGGCGGCCCTGACAGGGTGTCTGGAGCGGTGAGGAGGAAAATCTCCACTTAATGCTGTTCTGTCATAAACTAAGCGCTGCTAGACAGGGAGAAAGCTTTTTAAAAATCTTTATTGAGGTTTAACTTCTTCTAGCAAAATCCACAGTGGAAGAAGAGAATACCCTTTGAAAGCAGGAAGTTGGGGTGAGAATGTCATAGCACTTTGCAAAGGGGACTTTGCAGGCACAGCGCATGCGGGAGGGCCTGCGGATTGTTCCAGAGCCAAAAGGCACCTGATGGGGTTCGTCATTCAGCAGCACGGTGGCTTGCAGCCCTCCCTCTCCCCACCCCCTCTCAGAAGTTGCTGCTCTGGAGTTTGGCTTGTAACAGGTTATCATAGGTGACATATATTTGGCTGTCTGTGTGAGTGTGAGAAGCAGACAGGAACTTTGTTGAGCCCCACAGGGAGCATGTCAGAAGAGGAGAGTCCCATAGAGCACATGCCAGAGGCGGCGAACCCAGGGAGAACATGCCAGCAAAGAGGAACTCTGTAGGGGACATACTGGAAGAGGTGACCCCGTAGACAATATGCTCAAAGCAGTCCAGAAAGGCTGTGCCCGTGCGGTAGCAGGGGCGGGAGGCGGCAGGTGCACAGTTGTGGACAGCAGGGACGGACTGTGGACAATGCAAGTGGAAGCGGAGTTGATTAGTGGGTGTCTAGGCTCCTCGGAGTCAGGACACAGCCCTTGTGCTGCCAGAAGGGCTCAGGCCACCACCGCCCACCAGCCGGCTGCTTGGCACTGTTCCCTCATCACCTGGCCCTGCTGGGCTCAGCTGCCCCTACATACTACGTACTTCTGTGACCACGCAGCCCACGTGGCTGCAGGGCACCTGCCTGGGTGTAGTCTTAAGTGGCCATTTCTTAAGTAGTAAACTTTGGTCTGAAGGAAAAATACTTTGTACATGTAGTTCTTAACTTTTTATATGTCATCCACGGACGCATACCAGTTGTAGAGAAGTCTTTCCTTTCTGTGTCTCGTACCGAAGACCGTATCCTACTTCATTATATCGACCACTGGATTTAAATCGAATGGTATCAACAGCTTTAAGAAATACAGGGGTGTCCCATTATATTTACTTTTAATTAATGTGACTTCAACCATATATGCTTTTCCTCATATAATCAAAAATACTGTAAAATTCTGGCTACTTATGGTCTCTCTCTTATACATGCTGCATTGTGATATGCAATGTGTCTCATGCATTTAGAGATACAGGGCTGTATAAATAAAGCCTTACAGGCAATTTATGGGCATTGCCGTTTGGACTTTGCTTTTTGCTTTATGTGCTAGCTTCAGGGTTTAATTGCCCAGGCATGGAAAGTTGGTCATTTGCCTAATAAGGAACAAATTATGCAGTTGTTTGGATAACAAGCAGGCAACGCTGTTTGGCTGGGCAGGGTTTGGGTTGCTCGGGGTTATGTTCGCGGTGAGTCACGTGGCCTGAGTTGGTGTGTGGTTCTCGCTGTCTGGCCTGCAGTTTAACGTGTGCGGCGCGATGCCTGTCTGTGGCACCTTGGATGGAAAGCCAGCGTCCGGCTGTGAGGCAGAGACCCAGACGGAAGAGCTGAAGAATCTGAAGCCAGGAAGGCTGGTGGGACTGGAGAAGAGCCTCCAGCTGTCCACCGAGGGCTTTATAACTCTGACCTACACGGGGCTTCCTTCCCACCCCAGAGGTGAGCTCACGTCCCTGTGCTTGCAGCTGACCGGTGTCCTGGGGGTTCTGTGACTGTAAACCTTTCAGAACGTGACGGGAGTGCCTGTAGACTGGGTCCCGGCCACCCTCCCCACCTCTGAGCCCCACGGGCCCAGCCTCTGGTGTGTTCTCCCAGCCGCCTGAGTGCGTCCCGCGGCCGGAGGGGGCCTGGCCACTAGGTTCTGCTGCGCCCGCCCCCAGGCGTCCTCCACCAGCACCTCCAGCGGCTCCTCTGATAGGAGTGTGTTCGCTCGGCCTTTTGTGCTGTGTTTTTCAGGTATTAAAGAAGCGGTGGGTGAAGATAACAGCAGTTACTTTGTTTTTTCCTAAATTTCTTTCTTTCTGCCAATTCCTCTACTCAGTCTTTATTGTATCTTTAAATACAGTTTTGCATCTCCAGTGGGTTCACACTTCTACTCCTTCCTGCAGCTGTGACTGTAAACTGAAAGTTGCCATTTTTGGTGTCATAAGGTGCAAGGCCGAGTCTGAGGGCCTCGGGAGGACAGTGGTGGTGGAGTCACAGCTACCGTCGTGAATGCTCGCCGTGTGTGCCGGTCCCGTGTGGAGTGCTGTGTGCGCTTAGTGGGTTGGTTCTCCGCCAACCCCGTGCATCTCATTTGCGCTCACACCCTCTGCTTAGCCACCTTCTTGCTTCACAGGTGACGAAGGCCCCGGAAGGCCCTGAGCCCTGGACACAGCCACTGGCTCAGCGCTGGGCGGAGCCAGGGCTGACAGCCAGGTCTCTCGATCCTCATCCTGGCTCTGCGGGCTAACACGTTTCTGTTTTGCGTTGAGGATCGGAGGCCCACAGAGGTGCAGTCACACCCACAGCCAGTGAGCAGCAGGGCTGAAGTTGGAACCCACGCCTTCTGACTTCTAAACCTGTGCTCTTCGCACCGCACCGGGATGGACTCAGGAGGGGGCAGTCGTGTGATGTGTGGGGCGGAAAATATGTGGGACGTCGGAGTCGACGTCAGAGGAGCTTAGTATCCAGAAGGGAGTGGGGATGGCCCTGCCCTCCTGCACGCGTGACAGCCCGCGGTCATCGGCTCCTTTTGTGCATCACGCTCAAGCTGACGGACCCATTAACACGCTGGGAAGGGAACTCCTAGGGCTCGAAGGGATGAGTTCAGGATTCCTGTGAAGGGGTTTTAAGAACTGGGGTCTTCTTAACTTCAGGGACAGAAAACATGGGGCCTGGGGGCTGCTCTCAGATCCTGGAAGGGTTGTCCTAGAAAGGGAATTGATCTTGTTCTGTATCATTTGTCGGGGAGGGTTTGGACCACAGACTGAGAGAATTTTAGTTGGTTGGAGGAGAACTTAGTAGAGCCGGGGGAGTGGTGATCCTTCGCTTTACAGATGGAAAGTTCTTCAGCTCTTGGTCAGAACAGTCAGGTGCTCACTCACTCCAGTATCCAGAAAGCAGCGTGCTTCATTCTTGTTTATCATTCTTCTGCTCTCCAGTTCCAGAGTGCGGTTTAAAAATGAAATAGATTAGGCATTTATATATAGTTTTTTTGGGGGGCCCTAATTGTGTGGCTGACAGCCGCTGACATTTATTCTGCTGAGTTTGAATCCAGGCGCCGGCAACCCCAGGGGCGCAGCACATGTATAACCAGCCCTTAGAGCCGTGCTGCCCCGGACTTGCTTCTTACCCTCTTTTTGCCTCAGTTTCCTCCTGTATTAGCTGGGCATCTCTGGTCCCCTGTGAGGGTTAACGTGTTGCTGACCCTAGGGTTCTTCCCCTAGTGCAGCCTGCGGCGCTCACCACCCACCCGTGGTCCCCTCCCTGCGGGAGCCTCCGCGTTACCCGTCCTGCTTTGCGTCCTCCCCACCCCACCCCAGTGGCCTGTGTTCAGCTGGGCAGTTGGAGCGATGTTTTAAGTGTTGGGCGACATCTCTCCCAGCTCAGACCCCCCAGGGCTCCACGTGCGCCCAGAGTAGCAGCCAGCCCTGTGCAGTGGCCGAGGGACACTGGCTGCTCCTCTGACGGGGTCACCCGCCCCTGTGCTAGCTCACTCCCGCTGACCTCCTGCTTCTGGAGCTGTGGAGGCCCGCTCTCGCCCGTCCTCCCCACCAGAGCCTTTGTCCTTGCTGTTCCCTCTGTCCGCAGTGCTCTCCCCTCAAGACTGCCAGGCAGTTCATTGCTTCTCTTCACTTCTTCGGGGTGGGCTCAGATGGCACCTTCTCAGGGAGCCCGGCCACTGCGTTGGAAACTGCCATGCCTCTTCCCCACCACCCTTGGGGTTTCTTAGGCCCTGTCCCTGCTGCGTTTTTCTTCATTTCCAACTGGTCTGTGAGGGGTTGCCTTTAGTTTGCTTACTACTTGGGCGCTGGACCGGTGTGTCAGCTCCCAGTAGGGCGGGTTTTCTTGTTTCTTTCACTCCTGTGTGTAGTAGGAACTTAGTAAATATTGTCGAATAAACCCATAAAGAAGAGTGACATTTTTCTAATGTTTGGATGGATAAACGGATATAGCATTTGCACACTTCCTGGAATAGAAGAATGCCAAGACACCAGGTTCACGGTGTAAACCGTCTTTACGTGGGTCGCTATCACAGTGAACATGGCCACTTTGTACTTCAGACTGGGTCCCTGAACCAGACCTGGCGCTTCGCGGTGATTGTCTTAGAGGGTGGCTCGGAGGCTCATTCCCGGGCACACTGTCCTGGTGCCACACGCATGTACGGCTGCACAGTGATTGCTGTGGTTTCCTACAGTCTGGTCTTCTTGTTCCCAGGGAGGGCTGATGCTTTCATCATCCGCTTCACCTGCAATGACGACGTTTACCCAGGGACCCCCGGGTTCCTGCATCAAGACATTGACTCTGACCTGGGGATCCGGGACACTTTCTTTGAGTTTGAAACTGCATTGGCCTGTGTACCTTCTCCGGTGGATTGCCAAGTCACGGGTGAGGCCGGGGGACCAGGAATTAAGAGGCCGGTCAGAAGCGTGTGTCTTTGCCTGCATGTGTGTCTGTGTGTGTGTGCACGTGTGTCTCTGTGTACCGTATGTTTTACTTTACAGGCAGCATGATACATGTGTTACATATTTTCTTTGAACGATACTAGAATTGTAAAGCTTCTCTTGAAGAGAATCTAGATACATAATTAATGGTTTTGAGCTATAGTTAGGGATCAGAAGCTGGTTAAGAACGGAGAAGAAAACTAGGGGAAAAAAATCAAGTACACGGTCAGAGCTTCTTACAGTGTAAGAGAAGAAAAGAACAAGAGGATAAAGCTCCGTAAGGTGTACCTGGATGCTGAGCCGCGTCTCCAGCAGCCCTCATTCTCTGTGGTGGCCCCCAGCCTCACCTCCACACCTGTTGTAATGGAGGTTTTGAGGGTCAGGGCAGGTGTATGTTTCTGTAGGAGAAGCCTCTCAGCTTCCTGTGGATCTCCTCATTTCTCTGTTATGAATGTTTTTTTTTTTTTTAAAAAATATTTATTTATTTATTTATTCGGCTGTGCTGGGTCCTAGTTGTGCCAGGCGGGCTCCTTAGTTGTGGCATGCATGTGGGATCTAGTTCCCTGACCAGGGATTGAACCCGGGCCCCCTGCATTGGGAGCGCCGGAGTCGTAACCACTGCACCACCAGGGGAGTCCCTGTTATGAATGTTAAGTTCGTGCATCCTTGGTCTTTGGGGTTGAAAGGCGGTGCCCAAAGCTGCCGGGAAGGCAGGGATTTCCAGCGTTTTCATGTGTTTCAGACCTCGCTGGGAACGAGTATGATCTGAGTGGCCTAAGCAAAGCCAGGAAGCCTTGGACTGCAGTTGACACCTCGGCTGATGGAAAAAGGAGAACCTTCTACTTGAGTGTCTGCAATCCTCTCCCGTACATTCCCGGCTGCTACGGTGAGTTCCGAGCATTGGACTCAAGTTTGTCCTGCCTTTCCCTCCACCCCCAAGTTCATCGGCTTTCCTGGCCCTTCCAGGCAGCGCAGTGGGGTCCTGCCTAGTGTCGGAAGACAACAGCTGGAACTTGGGCGTCGTGCAGGTCAGTCCTCAAGTTGCCGCCAACGGGTCCCTGAGCATCGTCTACGTCAACGGCGACAAGTGCGGGAACCAGCGCTTCTCCACCAGGATAACGCTTGAGTGCGCCCACACCACGGTGCGTGTCTGTCGTGCCTCATTCTCACGCCCCTCCAGTCTCCAGATCTTCTGTCTGATGTAGAACTTGCCTGAGTTTTCAGGGGTTTTAGGCCATCCATAGAGTTTGACTAGAATGTGCTGTTTCCCCCCAGATCTGATGTGTTTCATAAGTGCCATGTACTTTTCTCGTGGAAGTTAAAAGTTGGGTATTAGTTCTAGCTACCATTTGACTCATTTTTTAAATAAATGAGAACACAGCGAGCTGTTGGTTTCTGTTGTAGGGATCCCCGACCTTTCAGCTCCTGGACGACTGTGAGTATGTGTTTGTCTGGAGAACCGTGGAAGCCTGTCCCGTCGTCCGTGTGGAAGGTAAGACCCGGCCCTGCTCACTGATGCTGGTGAATGTGTGAAGTAGGGGCTGTTCTAACAGCATCTTAGATGGGAAACCCCGTGCGTGATCATGAAATGTCCATTAGTGGGCGGACAGCTGCTTATCCTTGATTTTTTTACTCCACTCCATTGCTCACTTTGCCAGCTACATTTTCCTCACCAACCCAGACTGATGGCCTCTCAGCATCTCACGCTTGAGAATACGAATGTGGGGTTTGGTTTTGCTTAAGTGGACCTTCGTCCTGTGACCTAAGCTTTTCGAGAAAGCTATTTGCCAGGCGGTTTGTCTTATGTATACAGACAAAAGGAGAGAACGTGGAAGTGATGTTTAATGCCTCTTTTAAGACAGTACTCAGCTGATTAAAAGTGCAGAACTTTTGCCTCAAGGTGTAAGTGTGTGTAATTGCCCTTCCCTTCTCGTGTTCTTGAAGGGGACAACTGTGAGGTGAGAGACCCAAGGCATGGCAACATGTATGACCTGAAGCCTCTTGGCCTAAATGACACCGTCGTGAGCGCTGGCGAATACACCTATTACTTCCGGGTCTGTGGAAAGCTGTCCTCAGGTGTCTGCTCGACCGATGACAAGTCCAAAGTCATTTCATCCTGTCAGGCAAAGCGGGGACCCCAGGGATTTCAGAGAGTGGCAGGTACCATGGTTGTTTCTTCTCTTTTTGCAAAAGAATGGAATTCCACATTTAAGATGTTATGATTATATCTTATGATTTAAGATCTAAAGATTATAACTTTCCTGAGTAGGAGGAATGTCTGTTGTGTTCTGTAAAACAGTGTGTGAGTGATTTTTTTTCAATCTTTATTGGAGTATAATTGTATCACAATACTGTGTTAGTTTCTGTTGTACAACAAAGTGAATCAGCGTATGCATACATATATCCCCATATCCCCTCCCTCTTGAGCCTCCCTCCCACCCTCCCTATCCCATGTCTCTAGGTTATCGCAAAGCTGATCTCCCTGTGCTACGCTGCTGCTTCCCACAGCTAAATATTTTACATTCGATAGTGTATACATGTCGATGCTACTCTCACTTCACCCCAGCTTCTCCCTCCCCCTCCACCCCGTGTCCTCAAGTCATTTCTCTATGTCTACGTCTTTATTCCTGTCCTGCCACTAGGTTCATCAATGCCATTTTTTTTTAAGATTCCATATATATGTGGTAGCATATGGTATTTGTTTTTCTCTTTCTGACTTACTTCACTCTGTATGACAGACTCTAGGTCCATCCACCTCGCTACAAATAACTCAATTTCGTTTTTTTATGGCTGATTAATATTCCATTGTATATATGTGCCACATCTTATTTATCCATTCATCTGTCGATGGACACTTAGGTTGCTTCCATGTCCTGGCTATTGTAAATAGTGCTGCAATGAACATTGTGGTACATGACTCTTTTTGAATTGATTTTCTCAGGGTATATGCCCAATAGTGGAATTGCTGGATCATATGGTAGTTCTGTTTTTAGTTTTTTAAGGAACCTCTATACTATTCTCCATAGTGGTTGTATCAATTTACATTCTCACCAGCGGTGCAGCAGGGTTCCTTTTTCACCACACCCTTTCCAGCATTTATTGTTTCTAGATTTTTGATAATGGCCATTCTGACCAGTGTGAGGTGATACCTCATTGTAGTTTTGATTTGCATTTCTCTAATAATTAGTGATGTTGAACATCTTTTCTTGTGCCTCTTGGCCATCTGTATGTCTTCTTTGCTGAAATGTCTATTTAGGTCTTCCACCCATTTTTTAATTGAATTGTTTGGTTTTTTTTTGACATTGAGGTCCATGAGCTGTTTGTATGTTTTGGAGATTAATCCTTTGTCCTGTTGTTTCATTTGCAAATATTTTCTCCCATTCTGAGGGTTGTCTTTTCATCTTGTTTATGGTTTCCTTTGCTGTGCAAAAGCTTTTAAATTTCATTAGGTCCCATTGTTCATTTCTGTTTTTATTTCCATTACTCTAGGAGGTGGGTCAAAAAAGATCTTGCTGTGGTTTATGTCAAAGAGTATTTTTCCTGTGTTTTCCTCTAAGAGTTTTATAGTCTTACATTTAAGTCTTTAATCTGTTTGGAGTTTATTTTTGTGTATGGTGTTAGGGAGTGTTCTAATTTCATTCTTTCACATGTAGCGGTCCAGTTTTCCCAGCACCACTTATTGAAGAGGCTGTCTTCCCTCCATTGTATGTTCTTGCCTCCTTTTTTGTAAATTAGGTGACCATATGTGCATGGGTTTATCTCTGGTCTTTCTATCCTGTACCACTGATCTATATTTATGGTTTTGTGCCAGTACCATACTGTCTTGATTACTGTAGCTTTGTAGTATAGTTTGAAGTCAGGGTGCCTGATTCCTCCAGCTCTGTTTTTCTTTCTCAAGATTGCTTTGGCTATTTGGGGTCTTTTGTGTTTCCATATAAATTGTAAAATTTTTTGTTCTAATTCTGTGAAGAATGCCATTGGTAGCTTGATAGGGATTGCATTGAATCTGTAGATTGCTTTGGGGAGTATAGTCATTTTCACAATATTGATTCTTCCAATCCAAGAACATAGTATATTTCTCCATCTGTTTATGTCATCTTTGATTTCTTTCATCAGTGTTTTACAGTTTTCTGAGTACAAGTCTTTCGCCTCCTTAGGTAGGTTTATTCCTAGGTATTTTATTCTTTTTGTTGCGATGGTAAAAAAATGGGATTGTTTCCTTAATTTCTCTTTCTGATTTTTCGTTGTTAGCGTGTAGGAATTCAAGAGATTTCTGTGCGTTAATTTTGTATCTTGCAACCTTACCAAATTCATTGATTAATTCTAGTAGTTTTCTGGTGGCATCTTTAGGATTTTCTATATATAGTATCATGTCATCTGCAAACAGTGACAGTTTTACTTCTTCTTTTCCAATTTGTATTCCATTTATTTCTTTTTCTTCTCTAATTACCATGGCTAGGGCTTCCAAAACTATGTTGAATAAGAGTGCCAAGAGTGGACATCCTTGTTTTGTTCCTGATCTCAGTGGAAATGCTTTGTTTTTCACCATTGACAGTGATGTTTGCTGTGGGTTTGTCATATACAGCCTTTATTATGTTGAGGTAGTTTCTCTCTATGCCCATTTTGTGGAGAGTTTTTATCATAAATGGGTGTTGAATTTTGTCAAAAGTTTTTCCTGCGTCTATTGAGATGATCATATGGTTTTTATTCCTTAGTTAATACGGTGTATCACATTGATTGATTTGCATATATTGAGGAATCCTTGCATCCCTGGGATAAATCCCACTTGATCATGGTGTATGATCCTTTTAATATGTTGTTGAGCTCTGTTTGCAAGTATTTTGTTCAGGATTTTTGCATCTATATTCATCAGTGATATTGGTCTATAATTTTCTTTTTTTGTGATATCTTTTTCTGGTTTTGGTATCAGGGCGATGGTGGCTTCATAGAATGAATTGGAGAGTGTTCCTTCCTCTGCAATTTTTTGGAAGAGTTTGGGAAGAATGGGTGTTAGCTCTTCTCTAAATGTTTGATAGAATTCGCCTGTGAAGCCATCTGGTCCTGGACTTTTGTTTGTTGGAAGATTTTTAATTGCAGTTTCAATTTCATTTCTTGTGATAGGTCTGTTTATATTTTCTAATTCTTCCTGGTTCAGTCTTGGAAAATTGTACCTTTCCAAGAATTTGTCCATTTCTTCATAGTTGTCCATTTTATTGGCATATAGTTGTTTGTAGTAGCCTCTTATAATCCTTTGCATTTCTGCAGTGTCAGTTGTTACTTCTCCTTTTTCATTTCTAATTTTATTGATTTACGTCCTCTCCCTCTTTTTCTTGATGAGTCTGGCTAAGGGTTTACCAATTTTGTTTATCTTCTTAAAGAACCAGCTTTTAGTTTTATTGATCTTTGCTGTTTTCTTTGTTTCTATTTCATTTATTTATGCTCTGATCTTTGTGATTTCTTTCCTTTACTGACTTTGGGTTTTCTTTGTTCTTTCTCTAGTTGCTTTAGGTGTAGGGTTAGATTGTTTATTTGAGATATTTCTTGTTTCTTGAGGTGAGATTGAATTGCTATAAACTTCCCTCTTAGAACTGCTTTTGCTGCATCCCATAGGGTCATTGTGTTTTTGTTGTCAATTGTTTCTATGTATTTTTTAATTTCTTCTTTGATTTCTTCAGTGATCTGTTGGTTATTTAGTAGCACACTGTTCAGCCTCCATGTATTTGTGGTTTTTACAATTTTTTTCCTGTAATTGATTTCCAATCTCATAGCATTGTGGTCAGAAAAGATACTTGATACAATTTCAATTTTCTTAAATTTTCTGAAGCTTGATATGTGACCCAAGGTGTGATCTATCCTAGAGAATGTTCTGTATGCACTTGAGAAGAAAGTGTATTCTACCACTTTTGGGTGGAAAGGTCTATAAATATCAATTAAATCTATCTGGTCTGTTACGTCACTTAAAGCTTGTGTTTCCTTATTTATTTTCTGTTTGGGTGATCTGTCCATCGGCGTAAGTGGGGTGTTAAAGTCCCCTACTATTATTTTGTTACTTTTGATTTCCCCTTTCATGGTTGTTAGCATTTGCCTTATGTGTTGATGTGCTCCTATGTTGGGTGCATAAACATTTATAATTGTTATATCCTCTTCTTGGATTGATCCCTTGATCATTATGTAGTGCCCTTCCTTATCTCTTGTAACAGTCTTAAAGTCTGTTTTATCTGATATGCGTATTGCTACTCCAGCTTTCTTTTGATTTCCATTTGCATGGAATATCTTTTTCCATCCCTTCACTTCTAGTCTGTATGTGTCCCTAGGTCTGAAGTGGGTCTCTTGTAGACAGCATATATACGGGTCTTGTTTTTGTATCCATTCAGCCAGTCTGTGTCTTTTGGTTGGGACATTTAGTCCATTTACATTCAAGGTTATTATCAATATGTATATTCCTATTACCATTTTCTTAATTGTTTTGGGTTTGTTTTTGTGGGTCTTTTTCTTGTGTTTCCTGCCTAGAGAAGTTTCTTTAGCATTTGTTGTAAAGCTAATTTGGTGGTGCTGGATTCTCTTAGCTTTTGCTTGTCTGAAAAGCTTTTGATTTCTCCATCGGATCTGAATGAAATCCTTGCTGGGTAGAGTAATCTTGGTTGTAGGTTTTCTCTTTCATCGCTTTAAGTATATCCTGCCACTCCCTTCTGGCCTGCAGAGTTTCTGCTGAAAAATCAGCTGATAACCTTATGGGGATTCCTTTGTATGTTATTTTTTGTTTTTCCCTTGCTGCTTTTAATATTTTTTCTTTGAATTTAATTTTTGTTAGTTTTATTAATATGTGTTTTAGTGTGTTTCTCCTAGGGTTTATCCTGTGTGGGACTCTGTGTGCTTCCTGGACTTGGGTGACTATTTTCTTTCCCATGTTTGTGAAGTTTTCCACTATAATCTCTTCAGATACTTTCTCAGAGTCTTTCTTTTTCTCTTCTTTTTCTGGGACCCCTATAATTCTAATGTTGTTGCTTTTAGTATTGTCCCAGAGGTCTCTGAGATTGTCTCTGATTCTTTTCATTCTTTTTTCTTTATTCTGCTCCTCAGCAGTTATTTCCACCATTTTGTCTTGCAGCTCACTTATTCATTCTTCTGCCTCAGTTATTTTGTTATTGATTCCTTCTAGTGTATTTTTCATTTCACTTATTGTGTTGTTCATCTCTGTTTGTTTGTTCTTTAGTTCTTCTAGATCTTTCTTAAACATTTCTTGTATTTTCTCCATCCGTGCCTCCATTCTATTTCCGAGATTCTGGATCATCTTTACTGTCATTACTCTAAATTCTTTTTCAGGTAGATTGCCTATTTCCTCCTCATTTATTTGATCTTGTAGGTTTTTACCTTGCTCCTTCATCTGTGACATACTTTTTTGCTGTCTCATTTTTTTTTTTCCTTTTTTTAAACGAGTGGAATTGTGTTCCTGTCTTACTGGTTGTTTGGCTTGAGGCTTCCAACACTGGAGTTTGTAGGCTGTTGGGTAGAGCTGGGTCTTGGTGCTGAGATGAGGACCTCTGGGAGACCTCACTCCGATGAATATTCCCTGGGGTCTGAAGTTCTCTGTTAGTCCAGTGGTTGAGACTCAGAGCTCCCACCGCCGGAGTTTTGGCCTGACCTCCGGCTTGTGAACCAAGATCCTGCAAGCTGTGAGGGGTGGCAAAAAAAAAATAAAAATAAAAAAAAATAACAATAACAAAGTAAAAAATACAGTTAGACTAGGAAACTAACAGATATGTTAGAAAAAATATAAAAATAAAAATATAGATGAAACAACTGGAAGGTAAAAAGGAACCACAACAGTAAAAAAAAGAGGAGGAGAAAAAAAAGGTGGAAAAGGCCTTGGCTGTGGAGGGCGGGGCCTTAGCAGGGGTGAGGTTTGGGTGGTGGGTGGGGCCTATGCTCGGTACCCACAGGGCTGGAAAAGGCCCTGGGGGGCGTAGGGGGTGCGGCTCAGGCTCAGGGAGCAAAAGGGGCCCAGGCGTGCCTCCCGCCCCTGGTCTCATAGGGCGGGGGACCCCACCTGGGAGCCCAGCAGCCTTCCTGGGTTCGAGTGGGCAGGGCAAACGCCCTTGGTCCTTTCCGGCTCCTCTGGTCCTGGAGAGCCGCCTCCCTCCTGCCTCTCCTGTTCTCTCCTGGCCTCCCTCCTATGTCCCCAGGATTAACCCGGCCTGGAGGGGACCTCTGAGGGTGTAGGACCCGGTCTGGGAGCTGGGCAGACTTCCCCGGCCGATTGGGCAGGGGAAACGCTGGGCCTGCTCCCCGCTGATCGGAGCCCCTCCCCACCTCAGCCACCCCTCAGGGGCACTGGTCCTGTCAGGTCTCCACTTCTCCAGTCCCCTTAGCCCCCCACATCCTGCCAGTTTGCTCGGGGGTTCTTCCCGTCTCCTTAGGTGTTAGGGTCCCCCACCAGCGTCCAGCAGGCGCCTTAGTTGTGGGGACATGCGAACTCTGTGTCTTCCCACCCTGCTATCGTGACTCCGCCCCTGGCCCGCCCCCCACCCCCGCGCGTCCAGTGATGTTTCTGATTTCATTTGAGTTTTGTCACCGTGACGTGTACTGATACGTGTTGTTAGTGTTTATTTCATTCTTATTTAGCAGTACCAGTTACCAATTCTGAGATCATATGTCTTCTTTTTATTCCAACTTTGGGACCCACTGGACTATTAATGGGTGTTCTGAGGTAGTACTTTCTAGAACTGAGACAAAGGGGACACATTTCATATAGGGTTGGGCTGTAAAATGTATAAGACAGGCTGTTGGTCCTTATGCTGTCTCAGCAGCTGGGCAAATGATGATAAGTTTAAGAATTTTTAAGAAAGAAGTTGAAGTAGGTGATGGGGTGAGTACATGGGCCTCCCTGAGGGGCTGTGAAGAGGAAGTGACATCCTCTGAGCTCGTCGGGCCAGGGGTCTCTGTACGTCATTGATCCCGGGGTTAGTCTCTAAGGTCGCAGCCTTGGGCGAGAGGAGGACTGATTCTGGTCTCTACGGTGTCATGTGACGGAGCCGGTGGTCCAGTGCCAGTAGGCCAGGCACACTTGGTCTTGTGTTTGTTCAGCGTGTGTGAATCACCATGTCTGTGTTGACCAGCCTGGGGCTTCCTGAACTGATCCTTGTTGAACTGGCTGCTTCTTGAGCAGGTCTCCTTACCCAGAAGCTGACCTATGAGAATGGGGTGTTGAAGATGAACTACACCGGTGGGGACACCTGCCATAAGGTGTACCAGCGCTCCACGACCATCATCTTCTACTGTGACCGCAGCACCCAGGCGGTGAGTGTGCTCAACGCAGCAGGGGGCCGCTTTGCCCTCACCCCGTTGCCTTTGTCTTCACAAAGTGAATCTGCTCTTAAGTCTCATAATACTTCCTGGTTAGCTTAGTTTAAGTACGTTATTTACAGAAACTGTGTTCACACCTTGATCCGTCTGTGTAGAGTGTAACGAGCAGGCCCATCCCTTACTATTTGCATCCTTAAAGCACCGACTATCTGACGTGTCCCATTTCACGGACGCGTCTCTCCACTTCTGCAGCCGGTGTTTCTCCAGGAGACTTCTGACTGCTCCTACTTGTTCGAGTGGCACACGCAGTATGCCTGCCCGCCCTTCGACCTGACCGAGTGCTCATTCAAGTAAGTTGATGTGGGTGTTCACCCTGGGGCAGTCAGGTTTACTTGATAATATTTTGCTTTAATAGTTAGTGGCTGGGGGACTTCCGTGGTGGCGCAGTGGCTAAGACTCCATGCTCCCAATGCAGGGGGCCCAGGTTCGATCCCTGGCCAGGGAACTAGATCCCACGTGCATGCTGCGACTAAGAGTTCACATGCCACAACTAAGGAGCCCACATGCAGCAACTAAGACCCGGCACAACCAAATAAATAAATAAACATTAAAAAAAAAAAAAAGTTAGTGGTTGGGCGGGGGACGGGATTAGATTAGTCAGGTGATTTTTCTAAGCCTTAGTTCCTGCATGTTAAACTGAGGAGTTGGATTAGGGTAACTGCTAAATCCTTCACGACTTTCATATTCTTTGATTACCTTGTGTTAAGGTACAGGGAAGTGACTGGAGTTGAAACAGGAAACCTTGTATGATTCATGGGTGTGAGTGGATTGGAGTGACCGGGGTGTCCCCTGGCCTCTGCTCCGCCCTGGATGCTGCCTGTGTCTGGTGAAAAAGACGTGGAGAGGGAGATGGTGGAGCTGCATGGTGGGGGGGAGGGGTTGGAGAGAGCGCCAGGGGGTGACACCCACCCTGCAGGTTCTCGGCTGCCATCACTGGTTCCTTTGTTCTGTTACCTGTGGCTCAAGTAGGCTCCTGAAATGAGGTGGTTGGCAGCTCCTGAGATACGGTGGAAGTCTTCAATGTGGGTGAATTTCATCAGCGTCACCCTCAGAACTGTTACAAATACACATCTTGGGTTCCATCCCTGGAGATTTTGGTTTCACGGGTCTACACATTTCTGCATATTTAAGGGACATGATGACATTTCTGTTGCATGAGGACCCAGCCTGAAAAGAATCACTGAGTTATATAGCATTCCGTCCTGAGGAAAAATTAATCATTTCCCTGTTTCCTTCCAGTTTTTATCCTTAATTGAAGAATCAGTTAAAATGAAAGCTTATGTATGTATATTGTATGAATTCGTAAGTGTAGAAAACTGTGTCAGATGAAGTACGCTTCCCCCACCTCAGCCTCATCCCACTTTTTACCATGTCTTGTAGTTCTGTCTGGAGCCTTGCATGACTCTGAATGATCAATATACCCGTGCTTGTCAACCTCAGACGGTATCGGTTGACCCTGTCTTCAGACACCAGAAATGTAATTCTGGTCTCCTCTCCAAGCTTCCCCCACCTCAGCCTCATCCCACTTTTTACCATGGCTTGTAGTTCTGTCTGGAGCCTTGCATGACTCTGAATGATCAGTATACCCGTGCTTGTCACCCTCAGGTGGTATCAGTCGACTCTGTCTTCAGACGCCAGAAACGTAATTCTGGTCTCCTCTCCCCTCTCCCCTGCCCCACTTCGATTGGTTCCATTTTTATTTCCTCTTCTGGCCGCCTTTAGAATATGGGATGATCTACTCTAAGCTCAGTTTCTTGTTTCATCACCTTTAGACATCTCTTGACTTCCCACTAAGTATGATGAGGGCCTCAGATGGCCTCTCCCTCTGCTGATCCTCCCCACTGCCTCAATGCCAGCAAGCTGTCGCTGGTGCATTGCCAAGGTTTAGAACATGTGTATCCTGCTGGGGAACTCTAATGGTCTTACCTACTTTATTCAGAGGGTGGTTCTAAAGAATTAAAAACTAATAAGCGGCGTTTACAGTATTGCATCATCATTTGCTGCAAAATCACATGGTCTGATTGTATCTGCAGAGAAATGACATAATCTTGTGTCTCTTAGCTTCCTCTTACTGAAGGAAGATAGGCTTAGTGTTTAGGTCAAAAGATTCCCATTTGTTCTATTTCATAAGTTGCTCCAAAAATCATTCCACATTTAGTTTGCTTAATATTTGGAACATAGCTACCTTGAATAGGTTTTAAATCTTGGCATTTTACGTTGTCTTTCTCTTTTATTGTTGGCAGAATAATATGCCTTCCCATTGTATCTCAGACTGTCAGGGCTCTTCACGATGCTGTGTCTATGAATAATCACCGTTCTCCTTCAGGAACGTCTCAGTTTGGATTTGGGCCGTGTGTTTTCTGCTACTTGATCAGAGCTCATTTTGGGATCACTCCTGGCTTGGATCCACTGCTTCTTGGATTTCATGTCCTTTGTTTTGGCTTCCTTTTTTGTTTTGTTAGAGTGCATCCTCCTATACTTTAGAGAGGTTGGATGGGAGAGAACCCATGCATTGTCTGAAAATGCCAATAACTTGCTCTTAAATCTGACTGGCTGTAGTAAGATTACAGATTCAAATTAATTTCCCCTCAGTTTTGAAGGCATTGTCCCATTTCCTACAAGAATTGTGTATGTTTGGTGGAAAAGTTAATTGCTCATACTCTGTTTTCGTGTTTTTACTCCATTCTGGAATATTTTCTGAACTTTAGAAAATCAGCTATCCTTTGGAGATATTTATTTTGAATTTCAAATAAGTCCTTCTAATCATCTCTGAGGATACTAATTACAATTTTTTTGTTTCTTTTTTAAAAATCTCATCATGCATTCCCTGAATTATAATTCATTTTCTTTTAATGATTGCCTTAAACATGTATTTTTGATTTAATGGAAGGCTAAAGTTAGTAACTATACCCATCTCTCCAACAATAAAATAACGTAGAATGTTGTGGCACCAACACTCTCTCCCCATCTCCATGGTATTGTGGTCGAGTGCTTTTGTTCTGACTTGTTTTCTTACCTCTTGAATAAGTCATTATTGTGATTTTAAAAAATATTCATTGGTTGCTTGACTATATAAAGTTCTTCTTTTGAAGAGGAAAAGAAATGTCTCTATTTCTTTGGCTTACTCTTCCTCTTTGCATTTTACCCCTTGCTTTTGACCTAATTCTCTTTCTTTAAGTACTCTGTTTAGTATAATGCTATGCATAGTGCTGGTTTGCAAACTATTTGCTTCTGGTCTCTGATGGGGTGAAGAGCTGTGTCACCTTGCACTAGGGACAGTGAAGGAACCAGTGTCCATTACTGGTTCATCTTGTGGCGCTGGCTCCTTCCTCGGTTACTGACTGGTCCTGGGTACACATCGCACTGTGAGTCACACTGCTTGGTGGTTCGAACAGAGATTCTGTCGAGTTAAATATTGGTCTTTACTTGAAAAGGCTTAGTTTTATTGTCACTAGCTTGGTACAGAATTCCAGGTGAATACTTTTTTTGTGTGTGTCAGCACTTTGAAGGTAATCTACCATCTTCCGGTGCTTAGTATTGCTGTTAGAGAATCTGCCCCCGTCCGTCCTGTTTTCATTCCTTTGTAGATAACCTACCTTTTCTGTATATTTTCTCTTGTGTTTGTTCTGCAGTCTCAGTCTGATTTGTTAGGTATGGCTTTGTTATTTATGTTGCTTGGAAGTTGATGCCTTCTGAGCTAAAGATGAATGTCTGTTATTCACTTAGGAATATTTGCAGTGATTGTATATTTGAAGGTTGCCTCTAACCTATTCCGTCTCTTTTCTTCTGGGACTTGTATTAATCATATCTTAGGCTTTCCTATTCTATCCATCTTGTCTTTTATTTATTATTTTTTTTAATTAAAAATATTTTTTTCATTTATTTATTTTTGGCTGTGTTGTGTCTTTGTTGCTGCACGCGAACTTTCTCTAGTTGTGGTGAGCGGGGTCTACTCTTCGTTGCGGTGCGCAAGCTTCTCATTGCAGTGGCTTCTCTTGTTGCGGAGCATGGGCTCTAGGCATGTGGACTCAGTAGTTGTGGCGCATGGGCTTAGTTGCTCCGTGGCATGTGGGATCTTCCTGGACCAGGGCTCGAACCCCTGTCCCCTGCATTGGCAGGTGGATTCTTAACCACTGTGCCACCAGGGAAGCCCTCATGTCTTTTAAAAAGCCCATGTCTTTTAAATATCTTATTTATCTGTTTCTGGACTGTATTCTGTTTCCTTAGACCTATTTCCAATTTAGCGATTCTCTTATCAGCTGATTTAATTTGCTGTTTTGACTGTTCCCTTTTTAATTTTCATGACTGTCCTTTTCATGCTAGGAGTTCTGTTTGGTACTCTTTCTGTTTTAAAACTTATTTTAGAAACAGTTTATTATTTTTTTTAATTAAAAAAAATTTAATTTATTTTGGCTGTGTCGGGTCTTAGCTGCGGCACGCGGGATCTTCGTTGCGGCATGCGGGCTTCTCTCCAGTTGTGGCGCTCGGGCTCAGTAGTTGCGGCGTGCAGGCTTAGTTGCCCCACAGGGCATGTGGGATCTTAGTTCCCCAACCAGGGATTGAACCCACGTCCCCTGCATTGGAACATGGATTCTTAACCACTGGACCACCAGGGAAGTCCCTGTTGGTACTCTAATTCATCATTTCTTCCCTCCATTCTACTCCCCCTTCTTTTATTATACTTTCAATTTCTTCTTTTAGGTCTTTAGCCATTTACAATAAGTCTCTGTCAGATGGTCCATTATATGAAGTTCTTGAGGAGCTGCTTTTGCAAATAAATACCTGTGTCTCCCACATAGGCTGGTATCAATGCCAGCTCCATCCTTTCACTCTGATCCCATTTATGGTCCATCAGCTTTCAAAATACCTAGAGTTCTCTCTTCCAGAAGCACCTCCCTGCCCTGGTTCAGGCCGTCTTCATCTCGCCCCTGCATCGCCGCAGTGGCCCTGTTAGATTGTAAGTCGGCCCAGGCTGTTGCTGCAACCCCTCAATGCGATGAAGCCCCTGTCCCTCCTGGCTGGAACGCTCCACGTGATGCTGCCCTCAGCCCCTGCTGTGTCACTCCTCATGTCTGCTCTGCTGCAGCCACATGGGGCTCTTTGCTTTCCTGTGAGCGCACCAGGCTCTCTGCACCTCAGGCCCTTTTCTTCCGCTGCTGCCTCTGCCTGTGCTACGCTTCGCCGGGTCCCTGCGTGACTGGCTCTTCCGCGTCTTTCTGAGTTTATTCAGAGGTGGCCTCCTCAGGAAGGCCTTCTCTGGCCATTGTCTAAAATCTCACCTCCTCTTTCCCCTCCCAAACTTCATACCCACTTCCCTGCCTTTTTTCCCCTCTTTGCTCTAATTGCCATCTGACATACTGTACATTTTATAATATTACCTTGTGACTTATGCAGACTTCATAAAATGGGCGATTTTTATCTCTTTCCTTCAACACAATAGCCCCAGTTGGCATGTAGTTTTTGAATGAATGGGTGATTCTCAGTCCCCTCTGATGTGCTGAGGTTACCGCCTGGTGAAGTGGCATCTGTGGCTGTCCTCTGTCTCCACCTGGATCTGGCGCCCTGCAGAGGGAGTGTTTGTCTTTCTTACCATTAACTCTGCAGCTGGCGTAGGGCTGGCTCTCAGTGTCTGTCCCTACTTGGGGTTCATGCAGTAAGTAAACCTTTACCTGAGCAGGTCAACATCAGCCTGTTTTATTTCAGTGACTGCTGGTGTCCTCCAGCTTGGACAGCTGGTGGCCTGCCCGGGCTGCCCTGGGCGCTGTGTGTCTTAGCTGTCTGTGTACCCTTGTCTTCTCACTGGCCTGAGCAGGACAGGCACTTACTCTTGGCTTTTTTTGGTTAATACATAATTTTGTTGAGCTAAGGCTTGACATTTCCTGAACTCAAGCTGTGTTGTTGCTGATTCCGCCTGGATCTGGGGGAGTCCAGTGTCGAGTTCTGTCCATGACAGGGTCTGATTCCCAGGGTGTCAAGAGTAGACTCTGCCTTTATACTGATCCTTTGCAGACGGAGCGCTAGACTCTGTTAGAATCCAGCCGAACCTCACCGTGGTGCTTTCTTTCCTTCAGAGACGGGGCTGGGAACACCTTCGATCTCTCATCCCTGTCGAGGTACAGTGACAACTGGGAAGCCGTCACGAGGACGGGAGCCACTGAGCACTACCTCATCAACGTGTGCAAGTCGCTGGCTCCGCAGGCCGGCTCCGGTGAGTGAGGTCTCTGGCGGAGGTGCTCATGGCTTGTAGTGAATTTATGGGTGAAGAGGAAGTAAGAACGGATTCTTCGATGGCGCATTGCTCTCTGACACATGAGTGGTTTTGCCAAGAAGCAGCAGGAGGAATTATCTGAGGATCTTGATGACCCATCCCTGGCGTGGTCCAGGGTAAATCAGTGCTGAAGGCTCTGTTGGGAGCATTATAACCATTGTTTGAACGTGGGGAGCTGGAGGGTAGGTAGAAACAATCACCGTGGCAGGTAATTCTTAGCCAGGGCAGGAGATAGGAGGGTGGGAAATGGAGCTCTGGGTATGTGCCCTCTGTATTCATTGAGTGCAGAGTGGGTGGGGTCTTGTTAGGATGCACCCAGACCCTTGGTGCCAGTGATGAGGCTAAAACTCAGTTGTGCCCGTGCAGCTGGGAGCAGCAACCCACGGAGACCTTGGTGCCATCCGTGGCCCCCTGGGATCCTGGGGACGAGACTTGTCCCGTTTTCTTAGAGTTTTATGCAGCCTCACTGAGGCAGCCTCTCGTCTGGCTCAACTCAAAGCGGGTGCTGTTCCTGTCTTTTTTTTTTTTTTTTTTTTTAAACCCAGAAAGTTAGTTTTCTCCTCTGCGTGGTTTGAGGCCATGGCCCACTTGCCCTTGCCTTGTATGCGGGCTAGATTGGTGACACCGAGGCTCTTACTAATCCAGGAAGTGGGACTCGGTCTTTACCCAGGGCAGATGACTCGGACATTCCGGGGACTGGGAAATTGGCACAGTTCTTGGTGACTTCTTAAAGTAAGATAGCACGTGAATATAGGCCATTTAAAATGTCCCATGGGCGTAATCTGGGTGTTTCAGCTTCATCTTGTTTGGGGATCAGAAATAACTGAGGGTGTTCTGCCTTGAATTCTCCCCACACCCCATGCTCACCTCCAACCCATCTGTGGTCAAACAGTGTTTCATGGAGTGAGAACTCATGGTGTCACTGGCATCTGACTTAGTGAAAGAAATCGCTGATATTTTTGCAGTGATTGTTAGAATCAACTCTGTCGCGTGCTGGATGTTACGTCCCTTGTTAAGTCCTAGACTGGCCAGGGGCTGATGGTCACTCCTAATTGTCTCTGCTTGTGCTGCAGAGCCGTGCCCTCCGGAGGCGGCCGTGTGTCTGCTGGGTGGCTCCAAGCCCGTGAACCTGGGCAGAGTGAGGGATGGCCCTCAGGGCAGCGAGGGCATGACTCTGCTGAGGTACGTCGATGGTGACCTGTGTCCGGACCGGATCCGGAAGAAGTCAACCACCATCCGCTTCTCGTGCAACGAGAACCAAGTCGTAAGTGACACAGCTGTCTCGGCCCCAGTGCGAGTCCAGGGCCAGCGAGACTGATGTCTTACTTCCTGGGATGTGAGTTGAAGAGCTTGGGGTGACCCAGCCTAACGAGGGGCATGCGCGGCGCGGCCTCGGGCCCGTGGCCCCGGGGTGTCCACCCTGGCAGTTCTTGCTCCAGAATTCGGTGGTTCTCTTTGGAGTTTGACTCAGATCCCTGAAGGCCGGAGAGAGAACTGATATTTGGTAACCTGCCCTGGTCTTCACGGAGGCACTTGGGTACAGCAGAAGGTCGGGCAGACCCGGTTCCAAGGTCGCTCTTCCACTTCCTGGCCGTGTACCTCGGTCACTTAGCCTCCCTAAACGGGGCATCTGTTACCAACGAGTTCAGCCTGTGCTGCCAAATCGCCACGAGGTTAGAGAGAGGAGGCGGGAAGCGCCGGGCACCGTTTCTGGCATGCGGTTGGTGCCTGGTAACTGGGGTCTCGTCTCATCTCTGGATGATTCCTCCCCTGACCGGTTGGTACGTGTAGTGCAGCAGGTGGGGGCTGAATCAGTGGTTTCTCTGGACTGTTTTTTCACCGCGGGAGCATCTCTGCCGCGGAGATTAAGGTGCAGCCTGTGTGCTGTCTGGTGAGATTCGGGAGTGAGGTCAGGCTGGCCCAGGGCACCCCATCCTCGGTGTCAGGACAGCACCACCGTCCAGCTGCGTGCGGCCGGCCGTGGCGGGGGGGGCCTGAGGTCCGCCCCCTTGACGGGGTGGCAGCTGAGGTTTCCCCCTCAAGAGGCTATGCAGAGGCTGAGCCTGGGCCCCTGTGCTGCTGGGGTCCGGACTCCTGGGCCCCCATAGACTCGCTCAGCTGTGTATCTGAGGAGAGAGGCTCACGGCAGAGCTGCTTGGTCTGTGGAGGGCTCTGCACGCGGGTGCCGGGGGCTGGTTTATCTGGGAAGGAGGGCGCTGCTGCACGAATCTTACCCTTTTACCCTCACCGTGTGGACGAGACTCGTCTGAGAGGCAGGGAGCCTCAGCCCAGGTGGTGGAGGGACGGGTTAGGTCATGACTAGCTCTTCCTGAGGGTCTTCCTGTTTGTCCATCGTCACGGATGTCGGTTCCGTTTTTCAGGACATTATCATTTATTTCCTCATCCGCGCCTCACAGTAGCCCTTTGAGCATCCTTCGCCACCCTGTCCCCGACCCCACCTTAAAAGCCTTAGCTGTAGGAAAACGTCCCTGTCCCCCGAGTGGATTTCCGCCCCCAGGGGTATCTCAGGAGCAAACCCTGACCCTTTGCTTCTCCCGAGTCTGCCCTCGTCCCGTGAAGACACCGAGACGGGTGTGTCACGGGCTTGTGGTGCGTCACCGGGGAGCTCCTGCTTGGCGCCCGTGGGTGCTGTTCCCTGCGTCAGGCGCGCACCCTGGCAGCAGCTGTGTGCCCTTCGCTTGTTTCTAGAACTCCAGGCCCATGTTCCTCAGCGCCGTAGAGGACTGCGAGTACACCTTCTCCTGGCCTACGGCCGCTGCCTGCCCTGTGAAGAGCAACGTGCATGACGACTGCCAGGTCACCAACCCCTCCACGGGTGAGGGACCCTGCCGGTCACCCATCCCCACACCCTCAACACACGCGCACGTGCACACACAGACACACACACGCAGGTACACACGCATACACATGCGTGCACGTGCATACACACATGCACACACGTGGGCACACATGCACATGCACACACATGTGTGCGCGCGCGCAAGCAGTGAGAGACCCAGTGTGAGGCTGGGGGGTAGGCACCCCGGGCAGCAGCATCCTGTCCTGTGGGTGCGCGTTTGGCCTTTTCTGCTGGATCTGCCCGGTCCTGTTGACTTGTGGTTCTTCAGTGGAGAAGAGAATGAGCACCTCCCTGAAAGCCGTGCTCCCCGTAACTCCTGTTTCTGGGGTGCTGGTCCCAAGCTTTAGGCTGGCGGAGCTGGAGTCAGCCTCCTGTTCCTTTCAGAGTTGACGTGGGGCAACAAGGAAACCACAGGATCTCAGCTTTGGGCCCGGAAAGGTTTGGGGGTGGGTGACTGGCAGCGGGAGGAAGGCCGGTGGGCCCTCCCAACCCCACTGGAATCGCCGTGGCCGCTGTGGCCCAGGCGCAGGACGCCCTGAGCCGCTGTCTCCTGGGTACTTTCTAGCTGTCAGGAAGGTTTTGGGGGCCACGTCAGTGAAGGGGGGCAGTGGCACGTGACGAGGGATCAGGAGGCCCGACGGCTGGCGGGAGCTATGTGTGAGCGCCGGTGATGGGTCACCGTGTCCCCATCCCTTCCCCCGAGCAGGACACCTGTTTGACCTGAGCTCTCTAAGCGGCAGGGCCGGGTACACTGCCGCCTACAGTGAGAAGGGGCTGGTCTACCTCAGCGTGTGCGGGGACAACGAGAACTGTGCCCCTGGCGTAGGTGAGTGCGGCCTGCCCTCCCGGCCCCGAGGTCAGCCTCGGCCTCCGCGTCCCTCCGGCGAAGAGGTCAGATGCCTTCCTTCGTGGGCAGCAGTGGGCTGGTAGGGGTCTGGGGGCTTCGTGGCCACGTGATGGAATACTAGACGTGTAACATTTGCTAAAACCACACGGGACCCTCCAGAGGGTTAGCTGTGAGTCTCAAAGTCTGGTTCTGCAGAAGATTCTCATCGGAAAGCAAGTGGTTTGAATCCATAATTGTGTGTTTTCCACTCTCCCTTCTGCGTTTGGGACAGGGGCCTGCTTCGGACAGACCAGGATCAGCGTGGGCAAGGCGAGCAAGAGGCTGAAGTACGTGGACCAGGTCTTGCAGCTGGTGTACGAGGACGGCTCCCCCTGTCCTTCCAAGACCGGCCTGAGCTACAAGAGCGTGATCAGCTTCGTGTGCAGGCCCGAGGCCGGGCCCACTAACAGGCCCGTGCTCATCTCCCTGGACAAGCAGACGTGCACACTCTTCTTGTACTGGCACACGCCCCTGGCCTGCGAGCAGGTGGTGAGTCGGGCTGGGCACGTGTGGCACGGCCCACCCAGGGGCCGTACTCCACTTCTCCTGCGACTCCCTCGGGCCCCCAGCCTGTCTCATCCACTCCTGGGGCCCCAGTCGTACCTGGTTCAAAGTGCCCGATGTTAGGTAACCAAGCATTTGGGGACACTGGTCCACCCTTCGTGCTTTTTTGGTTCAGCTTATATTGTCGTGGGTGACTTGGTGGTCAGGACACGTATTGCAGACACCAACGAGGCATGTTTCCTGCTTGACAGACGGAATGTTCTGTGAGGAACGGCAGCTCCATCATCGACTTGTCCCCCCTCATCCACCGCACCGGGGGGTACGAAGCGTACGATGAGAGCGAGGACGACGCCTCTGACACCAGCCCTGACTTCTACATCAACATCTGCCAGCCGCTGAACCCCATGCACGGGGTGCCTTGTCCCGCCGGCGCAGCTGTGTGCAAAGTTCCCATCGACGGCGCCCCTGTAGTGAGTAGGGAACCAAGGGCGGAGACCATCCTGCAAGATTTTTAACAATCTCCTTCGTGCCGTGTTTCTGGCTTTCACTGGAGAGTTTTCAGGCAGAAAGAATGGGGAAATGAGCCAGGACTACGTGAGTCTGAGTCCACTAGGGGAGGCGGGCTGTAAGGAATTGTGCGTCGAGCTGCCAGCGGATGAGGGTTGTTAGCAGTTATGGGAGAAAACGTGGACGCACACGTGTAGACACACTGTTTTGTATCGGGTCAGGAGGCTCAAGGACGTTGATGGAACTTGGTTTCTTGGCTGACACGCGGGTCTTGTGTCATTGAAACGCTTGTGAAGTGCAGGCAGGTGCTTTGGTAAATGAGTTGTAATTAAGGGTATAAGCTGGTTTGCTAATAGCTAAGTATTCTGCCTTCCAGTATAGATTTGGAACTCTAAACATTGTCTCCGTGAGTTATAGTCATGTTTTGTCAGATTCTTGGTATGTTTTATTTGAAATGCATCTCAAAAGTGGTGTGTTTGTCTGCATTCTTTACACAGTGAGTCCTGTCATAAGGTATCTGGACGTCCTTTTAAAAAATGGATGTTGTCTGTGGTGTTGGTGGGGAGAGACGTTGGGAGGGCTGGGGAAGCTGGCCGTGATGTGAACTTGACAGAGGCGTAGCTCCGTGACAGGTGCAGGGCCTGGAGCAGCCAGATGTTGGCAGGAAGTGCTGTGGTGCCAGCCTTTCTAGTGGTGCAGCGGGGAGCCTTGGTGTGAACCACTTGCTGACAGATCCAGTCTGCTTTTCCCATCTGGCTACCTTTCTCAGATTTAAAAAAATGCAGGAAGTTCTCTAATTAGAGAACTAATTAGAGAGGGTGTTGTGTCATTGTGGACCTAACATGCCCCACAGTGGTGAACAAAGCACATTGTGGCTTCATTCACATACACACACTCATCACACGCACTCATCACACACACTCGTCACCCACACTCATCACACTCACATGATGATCACACGCACACTCGTCACACACACAGTCGTCACTCTCAGTCATCTCACACACATCACACGCGCACATCACACTCATCACACACATCTCACACTCGTCACATGCATTCATCACACACAGTCATCACACTCTTCTCACACATGACACACTCATCACTCATCACAAACTCATCTCACACATCACACGCACACTCATCACACTCATCACACATGCATCTCACACCACATACTCATCCATGCACACTCATCACACACGCACTCATCACATGCGCTCATCACACATCTCACTCGTCACATGCATTCATCACACACCCTCATCTCACACTCATCACAAACTCATCTTGCACACTCACCACACACGCACTCATCACACACAATCACACTCATGCACTCATAACACACTCATCTCACACACACACGCATACTCATCACACACATGTACGTACACACCGTTCTTGGCCGGTCACTTTCCTTTCACTTGCATGTTTATTTGCTCGAAAACACTTGCTGAGCAGCCAGTGTGTGCCAGGGGCTGTGCGAAGCTGCGGAAGATGGCGGGGAGTGAGTACGCGTGTGCTCAGTGCCCTCTGAGGCCACGTTGTGGGCACCACCGAGGAAGCAGCTGTCCCAGCGCAGTGCTGGGCAGGAGACGGGGCATTGTCGGGGCAGCCACGTGGGCTCCTGCTTCCCACCAGCCGGAGCCAGAGACCGTGCAGCCGCCCTGGTGTAACTGGGGAGAGAAATGCCTGTTGCCTGGAATCGTCAGAAATTGACCCTGAGTAGAAGTAGAACCATTGTTATTAATGTAGGACTGAAACTGCTAACCACTGGCAAACTAGGTTTCTTTGTGGCGCCTCATTGTCAGGACTTGTCAGGTGAAGCTGCTGTTAACCCGGCGTCTTTAGGTGCTACTCGTCTTTGAAACAGATGGCATGTAATTTTTGCAGTTCTCTGCTAGCCGTTACTCCACTAACTTGAGTAAAAAATTACTTTTCTGAAACATTGCTTCTTTCTTCGTTTAGGATATTGGTCGAGTCACAGGACCTCCGATACTCAATCCGATGGCTAACGAGGTTTACTTGAACTTTGAAAGTAGTACTCCGTGCCTGGTGAGCAAGCATTTCAACTACACCTCGCTGATCGCCTTTCATTGTAAGAGGGGTGTGAGCATGGTAAGTGAGCGCCTGTTTACAAGGTAGGAGCCAAGGTGTGGGTCGACGAACCAGAGCTGGAAACCCATAAAGCCTGTTTCGGACCAAGGATGCCTGTATTCACAACGCCTGCCTTGCGTCATGTGGTATGCCAGTGGTGCATGGAATAACTTAAAGCCATTAATTTAACAATAAGTAAGCCCACCCTGAGTTGCCAGGGCAGATTTTGCTCACAGAGGCCTGTTGTAATTTAAAAATGTGAAACACTTGAGCATAGAAGTGGCCTTCACCTTTGCCTACCAACATACAAAAGTGTCAACTTTGGTTTTCTTTTTAGAAATGATAACATTAGTGATCTTATTCGGAAGTCAGGTGTTTTGGCAGCTGTAATCACTCAGGACAGAATCCAAATTTTGGAAGTTAGCAAACGAAAGAAGACCTCTGGAATCAAAATAGCTACAACAAATTTGTACGATCTACTTTTAAGGAGGCCATTGATTTTTGTTTTACATGCATTTAAAAAACAGAACTGGTTTCCATTTTTTAAAAAAAGGTGCTATTTTATAAAGAGTTTTGCATTAGTTTTCTCTCGACCTCCCTCTGAGAATGGGAGATAAATTGGTAGATTGTGGCCCCTGTTTTGCACTGACTCCGAAGGGCCGCTTGATGTCACATGACTCTGCAGGGGCAGCTGGGTGTCCACCCACTGCTCCAGTGGAGAGCTCTTTGCTCCAGGCAGCCTGGCTTTCAGCCCCTTACCTGTGCTTCTGAAATCTCTAAAACTCCAAAAACTTAAAATCCTTTGACGTGAGTGGACTGGGGCTCCTTATGGTCTGTATTTGTCACAACTAATGTGAATATGTAGAAGTGTTAATGTACTTGATTACAGGACCGTGTGTGTGTGTGTGTGTGTGTGTGTGTGTGTGTGTGTGTGTGTGTGTGTGTGTGTGTGTGTGTTAAGACAAACGCATATCCTGAACTGCCTCTGAAAACCCTGAAGGGGATGAATTCTAAGGCTCTTGTGGCTGAAGGAGTGCAAGTAAAGGTCGTGGTTCTGTAACATGAAATCTCAGGAAGATGGCATTCTGATTCCCTGGCCTATAGCAGGTTTGTGAGGGAGAGGGGCTGTGGCTGCCACAGATGGGTGACTGGGCAGTGGCCTGGCAGCAGCCTGCCAAGGGGGGACAGACAGAACAGTCATTGAGAGAAGGGGGAGAAACAAACCATTGCTTTCTGGGGCCTCTGCATATAGAGCCCCAAAGCTCCCAGACAGACCTTTCCCTGTTCAGAGACTGTTGGGTGTGAGGATAATCCTGAGTGATCAAGGCGAGGGAAGCCGTGATCATCGGCTCCCTTGTCTCTGCAAGTGGGGGCGTCGGGACACACGTCCGCAGGCACCGCTGGACTTGCGCTGGTCTCGGAGCAGCGGTGCGCTAAGGGTGATCAGTAATTTGGGGTTTTAGAAACGGTATCTCACGCTGCATGTGCAGTCAAGTTTGGAAAGATTTTCGAGGAGATTTTATTTCCCTGTGTTTTTTATCTTTAGTGGAGGTATTTTATTCACTTACATTTATAGAAAAAGAGATTCTCAGCTACAGCTAAAAATGAAATTCCTCATCTGTTTTTGTGGCTGTTGCTGAATGAGGGAGGGAGAAAGCACCTTGATTTATATTTATCTACGATACTTGGCCTGTGGAATGTCTTGCCCGGTCACTTCTCTACCTGACTGTAAACATCCTCAGTTTCCGGAGACGGTGGATCAGAGATGCATACAGAATTACCTGCGTCCGTCCTTTGCAGTGGGAGGGTCTTGGTTTCACACATTTCTCTGTCACGACGTTTAAAGATCCCTCCCTTTCTGCCTTTGAGCTGGGAGCGTGGAGCATTGAGATGCTGTCCCTCTCTAGGTGCAGGGCCACGGCCTCGGGGCAGCGAGGAGCTGGGGCATGGGCAGGCCTGCCTCGCAGTGCTTGGAGGGCAGCGCTGCTTCCTTGCCGCTGGCAACGACGATGGCTCCCTCCTCTCGGAGAGGGGCCACTGTGGGTCGCCCCGTGCCGCTGGCGGTCTGGAGTCAGTGCAGGAGCCCGCAGCCCCCGGGCAGGTGTCTCTGGCACTTGCGGGGGAACAGGGAGGACGCTGTGCTTGTTTACCCGCGTGGGTTCAAGCCCGAGCCCTTCCTTAAAACAGGGGACTCCGAAGCTGCTGAGGACCAGCGACTGCGACTTTGTGTTTGAATGGGAGACCCCGCTGGTGTGTCCTGACGAGGTGAAGGCAGAGGGCTGCTCCCTGACGGACGAGCAGCTGCACTACAGCTTCAACCTGTCCAGCCTCTCCAAGAGCACCTTCAAGGTAGCGCTGCTCCTCCGGCGCCCGCCATCTCGGGGCCGCCGCCTGGGTTCTTTGTGATGCTCGCTTGCATCTCGCAGCGTGGCACGTGCGATCATTGGAGGACGTGTGGCCGCGAGGCAGTGCGTGGCCGGGGGCGGCCTTACTCCGTCCCGGGCGGGGCTCGGACGGTGTGCAAGCCAGTCGCGGCTCACACCTGAGACGAGCCTCGCGGTCGGAGCGATTCTTTGTTTTGGAGGGTTCCGCGGCCCGGTGAGGGGGCAGGAGGGCTCTTCATGTCGCAGATGGAGAGCAGGTGGCTGCTCGTGTGTGACCGCACGTGGACACGTGTGTGACCACGTGCCCGTAAGGGGCGGGGCCGGCAGAGGCCACGTGGACCCCCCTCCGTCTCCGGCGTGACCACAGAGGTGCCGGGGGGACGGAGCTGTGGGCCCCCCAACTCGAACACGTTTGGGTGTGTAGGGGGCTGGTCCGGCCCCGGCCTGAGCACTGTGGACTGTTCGTTACGTGGCTGGGGCCGTGGCCTACGTCTGTGTGACATAGGCGTTGCTGAGTCGTACGGCAGTGGACCGAGCCCGCGAGATCCCCTGCCTCCCAGGGGACCACAGCTGGTGAGCGGTGAGCTCCGAGTTGTGTGCCCAGGTGCCAGCGGCCTGGCTGCTGTAACAGAGACCGTGCCTGGGTGCAGGCCCTCCTGACGGGTGCGCAGCAGGTGCGGCCTGCAGAGGCTGGGCGGCAAGGGAGGCCCCTTCGGTCAGGCTGCGGCTGCTCTGCGCTCAGCTCTGAGTCCTCGGCGCTCCCAGGTTACAGGCGGGAGACGCGGGCTTCGGGAAGGGGGGCGAGCCGCCTGGGGTCTCGCAGCTGCCGCCCCCCACGGGCCCGCAGGAGCACGGCCAGCAGGGCTGCCACCGGAGGGCAGGGCCTCAGTGCGGAAGGCGCCCAGAGAGTGGGCAGGGCGTCGCCCTCTGGAGGGGGTCAGGGCCCCAGAGGAGGAGGTGAGCGCCAAGGCGCCCGGGCACAGCCCGCGGACCCAGCTGCCGCTTGCCCGCACGCGCCTGCCTCCCGCAGCGCCGGCCCCCTGCACCTGGAGACCCCTCACGGCTGCGGGGTGATGTCTCTCCAGGTGACCCGAGACTCACGCACCTACAGCGTCGGGGTGTGCACCGCGGCTGCGGGCCTGGACCAAGGAGGCTGCAAGGACGGAAGCGTCTGTCTGCTCTCCGGGAGCAAGGGGGTGTCTTTCGGGAGGCTGGCGTCGATGAGATTGGATTACAGACACCAGGACGAAGCTGTCATTTTAAGTTACGCCAACGGAGATAATTGTCCTCCAGGTAAATCTTCGCAGGGGGTGAATTTTACGTTCCCAGGAAACATGAAACTAGACCTGGTAGCAGGAAAGAACTGAGGAATGATGCTGTAAATGCTGCGAGCACCGGGACCTTGGCTCGGACCATGGGATGACCCATCCTAACAGCCCTGGGTGTGAGCTCTCGGGCCCTCGAACTGCTTGTCACATTGTGGCCGGGAGGCCTGGCAGTCCCCACGTTGGCGGAGGGTGACCATTACCATTTCTATGGGGAATCCTTGTTTGAGGTGACGGCGCCTGGTAAGGCACAGCCAACGTGGTGCTGATAATCAGGGTCACGCAGACTTCTTCTCTTTCCAGAAACTGAGGAAGGCGACCCGTGTGTGTTCCCGTTCGTGTTCAACGGGAAGAGCTATGAGGAGTGTGTTCTGGAGGGCAGGGCCAGGCTCTGGTGTGCGACCACCGCAAACTACGACAGAGACCACGAGTGGGGCTTTTGCAGACACTGTAAGTGGGAGAGCGCCAGGTCCCAGCCAGGCCCGTGAGGTAGCCTTGTACCCGCTGGAGGCCTGCTTCGTGCTCAGGTCTTTCTGGACGTCCAAGTAAACGGCAGTGATTCTGTTGCATATAATCTTCTAGCCAGGGCTCTTTTCCATAAAGAAAAGTCGTCTTTAATTGTTCCGTGGGGTGTGTTGCGTAACCGTGAACGTACACTGCGGCGGGGCCAGGTGAGGGGCAGGTTCGAGGTAGTCAGCTTATGCACGAGAAGTTGTTTAGCGTTTGTAAGTCATCAGGGAGCAAAATGATACAAATTAAGGAGTTAGAAACGTTAAGTTTACCAGGGACTACTGTAGCTTTTGTTTGGAGGCTTGTTAGGGCAGGACCTTTCTCCTGGTCTGTCAGATGACACGTTTTTAGGTAATGAATTACAGGTATCTTATTGTTACTGTTTTCATTTTTCATTGTCATTCACACATTAATCAAACACTGAATACCTGTCTGCAAGGCACTGCGCTATTATTGTGAGAAGGAGATACTGTGCCCCGAGGGAACTTGGTCTATCTAGGGTTGAGATACATGAATGGAGCACAACAAGACCTGGCCGGGGCTGCGTGGGGAGCGGCCAGGGATGGACAGGGTCCCTAAGGGCCAGTGCAGCGGAGGCGGGGAGGAGCCTAAGGACGAGCGAGGGACAGGCCGGGTCTGACTGGTCCCCGTGTGCTGCCCCAGCCAACAGCCACCGGACGTCCGCGATTATCTTCAAGTGTGACGAGGATGCCGATGTGGGGCGGCCACAGGTCTTCAGTGAAATCCGTGGGTGCGAGGTGACGTTTGAGTGGAAAACCAAAGTCACCTGCCCCCCGAAGAAGATGGAGTGCAAGTTCATCCAGAAGCACAAGACCTACGACCTGCGGCTGCTGTCCTCCCTCACCGGCTCCTGGTTCTTTGTCCACGACGGGACCTCGTGAGTAACCCCCACCTCGGCCGCGTGCTGGCGGGCTGGGTGCTTGGTGCTTTAGCTCAGACTCTGAAGGCAGGATGGCCTCATTCCTCTGACACACCGCGGGTGGTTTGGAAACAGAGGCGACAGAAACCTTCAGAACCCAGAGAAGCCGCTGGTCAGCTGTGGGCCTGGTGGAACTGGTCTCGGTTTGGTTCGTGTTTGTGAGGGTCAGCCGTCCGTGGCGGCGTGTGTCGGGGCGCATGAACCGTCCCAGCTCTGCTGCCCGAAGTCCCTAGGCCGTGCTGGCCCACGGTGGGTTAGCTGGGCTGACTGCTCCCTGCATAGAGCCTTCCCCCAGGTGCTCCGGGATCCTTCCGTCCACACAGCAGGGGGGAGCGTGGACCTGGAGGGCCTAAGTAGCCGTAAGCGAGGGAACGACTCGCCGGGGTTTGAGCCACTGCTTGTCCTGACTCTAAACCACCCGAGTCTCGGGGCTCACCCCGTGTGCCTGGTTGGCACACTCGCTTCTTCAGCATCCAGCCACTCTTTGGCCTTTCTTTACCCAGAGACCTGTTTCAGTGCTGCGTCCAGAGGTGCTGTGAAATCCTTGGCTATCAGGACGATTACCTTTTCTGAAAGGAATGGAAGGAGCTGCCCCCGAGTGTGCAGGACAGACACTGACCTTGCCTCTCTCTGTGTCGTTTTACAGGTACTACATCAATCTGTGTCAGAAAATATACAAAGGGCCCCTGGACTGCTCTGAACGAGCCAGCGTTTGCAAAAAGAGCCTCTCCGGCGACGTGCAGGTCCTGGGGCTTGTTCACACGCAGAAGCTGGACGTCATAGGTAAGGCCTGGACCCTTGTCGCCTGGTCACAGGTGTCGTGTCAGATTCGGGAAGGTGGAGGTGTCTTCCTGTGACCAGAGGGTCAGCACGGGCTTTGGTTGAAGCCTCCAGGTGTTATTCTCAGTGACTGTTTCTCAGACACTTGGCACCTCCCGGAGCATCAGAATAAGTACTGCTCTGTGTCCTCCGAGACGGCAGGCCCTAGTCTGTGTGTCTAGAGTGTGGGCGACCTTGGGAAGGTATGTGTCCTCAGGAGGAGGGCAGAATGTTCAGGGTTCCTCCGAGTCCCTGCTCCAGCCTCCGTGTATACATGCAGGTGTTCACCCGGGGAAGCCGAACCATGACATGAGAACCTGGTAAAGATGATTCAGGGTACATTTTCGTAATGTTTTCATTCGGAAACGCAAAACGAAGCTCGTCTCAATAGTTTTCATAGAAAATTCATCTTGCAGTTGGTTGTTGAAAGATTCTTTCATCATGTAAAAGGAAAAGGCAGGGTTTTTTCTTAGTTTAGGAACAGGTGCGTCGGGAGGACGAGGAAGAAACAACGTTCGCTGGGCCTGTTTGGCTGGAGGGGGTCCCTGAGCTGTCCTGATTAGAACACGGGGAGCCTGTGTCCACTCCAGCTGTTGACAGGGAGAAGGGGAATTCTGGGGAACCACTGTCACCCTTGAGAAAAACTCCGACTCTGCAGGTTGGAAGTGGGGCGGGTCACCCCCCCGCCCGGCAGGAGTGGCCAGACCTCCTGGCCCACGGCTCGCCCTCCGTTGGAGATCTTGGTTGTAGCCGCCATGAAGGGCACAGGGGCTGCGGGTGGGTCTGTCCCTGCTGTCTCGTCCTCACGTGTGGATGTTTGACCTGTCTCTCCCTCGGTTTCCCACAGCCAGGTGAGAAAAACTAGAACATGGAAGCCTCGGGAAAAGATGAGCTAGTAAAACCTGTTCCCTGACACACCAGGCGGGGTCTTACCCTTAGGCCCCAACAGGACGACCATCTAAGGCCAGTCACCATGACCCCCACGAGCATTTAGGGGGTGTGACCTTGTGGGGTGAAGAGATGGACTCTTGTCCCAGGAATTAACAGTCCCCGGCAAGCAGGCTTTATACGTGTGTGTATGTATGTGATTTATGTGTATGTACACGTGTAGTCCTCAGTGGCCCAGGTAGGTGTTAGAGTCCATTTCACAGGTTGGGTAACTGGAGGTGTGGAAGGTTGAGTGTGTTGTCCATCTAGTATGGGACTGGGGGCACTTCATTAAGACCTATACCTGTTGGTTCCACGTTCCAGAAGTTTAAGAATTTTTCTTGAAAGCTGCGAAACCCTTTCTTACAAAATTTTCACCAAAGCCCAATATTTAAAACAAACTCACCCAGAGCAGCCTTGAGCCTCGGTGGGTCCGGGAGAGTGGGCCTCACCTCCTGTCGAGGGGTCCCCGTGCCTTGGCCACACCCCGGAGAACACCTGGGCAGCGGGTGCCGTCCCCTCTGCGTCCCCTACCTCGAAGGACGTGGGTCGGGTGTGTGAGGGTCAGGCCGGAGGACTGAGAGCCACCGTCTGTGCGCTGAGCTGGGCTGGCCTCGGGCACCCCCAGGACAGCTCTCGGCTGCCGGTCGGGGTTGCTGGCCCCTGTGAGACGTGCCCCTGGAAGCGCGGCCTTGCTTATCGCGGCCCCTGCAGGCTGGGCTTCCCCTGGTTCTTTGACCACATCATCTTCAGAAGCAGAAAGAGCTCCACGTGGAGCCAGGGGGCCTGAGGAAACCAGAGCCGTTGTGTGGGTGGAGTGTCACGCTGGAGGGTGGACGTCTGGCGCCTGCCCTGTCCTGCCCGGGAGGCTCAGGGTGGGGAAGCGCCTAAAATGGCACAGAAGTTGCGCATGGCGGGGGGGCCCCGCCCACCCGCTGCACCCGGGCACTCCCCACTTGGCCCCGGACCGCACGCTGCGGGGGTCTCCCAGCCACACAGGTGAGGAGACGGTGAGCGGGGGTCGGCTGGGGTCTGAACCCCGGTCTCCTCTTGCTGTGTGGGCAGCGACACGGGCTGGGCACGGTCACCAGGCTTGGCGGTGCTGATGACCCGCGTAATGAGTCTCCAGAGGCACAGACGTTTGTTCGTGATGCAGGTTTCACTTCTGACACTGGGGCTCCTGCGATGCCCTAGAAATAGCATCAGTTGAGTCGTTTGTGTTTCAGATGACAGAGTCATCGTGACTTATTCAAAAGGCCATCAGTGTGGTGACAATAAGACGGCATCCGCTGTCATCGAGCTGACCTGTGCGAAGACAGTGGGCCGGCCTTCGTTCACCAGGTGAGGGGATGGGGTCCCCCAGGGGAGCTGTGTGCAGGGTGTGCTGGGACCCCTTCGGAATTTCTCCCCGTGGTTTCCCCTTGGGGGTGGCGAGGGGCACTGGCCGCTGAGACCCACGGCCTGGTGGAGCCAGGGCTGCCCCGCACGGGGAGGGGTCCCTGGATGGGGGCTACGACAGGCGTAAAAGCAGGATTTCACTGGCTTCCGGCTTCGAATGTCACAGTGTAACCAAAAGGGCATTGATCGGTGCCACCCAAGGCCAGCTGTTCAAGCAGCCTGTCTGGGACCCGTGGCCGGCACGGTGGCACCTGGGATGCTTGCTCTTGGATTATCCTGGAAATCTCTGGGCAGCTCCGTGTCTGGGGCTGGGGGGGACCGTTTGGCCAGCAGAGGGAGCGTGTGAGCTGCTGTGTTTGTGAACCGACCGATTCCTTCCAGAAGGTGGGCTTGGGAAAGGGGAGAGCCAGGCGTTGTCAAAGGATTCAGTCAGGTGGAGAGTCTGAGGTGCTTGTAAAGCAAATATTCAAAAATCTAGGAGCAAATCTTTCCAGCTTTTAGACGTTGCACAGTTTCTAAATTTTAAGAATACGTGTAAGCGCTTGCCTGCTTTTTCACATGGCAGATATGCTGGATGGGCATCTTCCTGATCGTAAGTCGCCCTCCTAGCCCGGCGGCGTCCTCTGGTTTGGGAGGGTGGCTGTGACTGTGGTCTGTGTGCCGCCTGCAGGTTCGACGTGGACAGCTGTGCCTACCACTTCAGCTGGGACTCGCGCGCAGCCTGCGCAGTGAAGCCGCAGGAGGTGCAGATGGTCAACGGGACCATCACCAACCCGGCCAACGGCAGAAGCTTCAGCCTCGGGGACATTTATTTCAAGTCAGTGGAGCATTTTCCTTCTGGGCGCTGCCACGTATTCAGATCTCTCCCCGGCCGAGGGCTGAGAGATAAAGAAGCCCAAATGTTTGTGGGGTTTAGTTACTGTTTCCAGGTAGTCGTCATATTTCGCTCACACAGGGCAAGCACTGCTCAGCTACTGAGTGTAACACCAAAGATGCTGAGTTCTCTTGAGTGTAAAAATAAAGTCGCCCCTCCTCCCTCGCCCAGGGGTTGGAGCTGGAACCTTCTGAAACAAGTTTTGATGAGGAACTTCTGGGCTTACTAGTTTGTGAATTTAAAAGTCAGTTGCTCAGTGGTGTCTCTGGGTGGGTCTCGGGGTCCGGGGCTGTGCCTGGGCAGGGGGAAGCAGGCGTGGTGTGGGGCACAGCACCTGAGAACAGCGCAGCGAAGCTCAGAGCGCGGAGGGGTGGGCAGTCGGACGGAGAGACGGCAGGTGGTGCCCTCGGCAGTATCCTGCAGCCCTGCCCCGTACCCTGGGCTTTGGGCCCAGGTGACAAGGGCTCTCCTGAAGGACCGTTGGAGTCACCCGACCTTCTCTGTCTCTTTAGGCGATTCAGCGCCTCTGGGGACATGAGAACGAATGGGGACAAGTACCTGTACGAGATCCAGCTGTCCTCCATCACCAGCTCCACGAACCCCGCGTGCTCCGGGGCCAACATCTGTCAGGTGAAGCCCAACGACCAGCACTTCAGTAGGAAAGTCGGGACTTCGGACAAAACCAAATACTACGTTCAAGGTAACTCTCTCCATCCAGGTGCCACGTTTAACTTCCTTGGAGGAACTGTAACATATTTTCATGAACAAATGTCCTGTGGTTGAAACGTCAGATCAGTTTCAGCACAAAAGCCCTGGGTCCGATCCTGTGTCTTGATACGCGCTTGTCATAGCGGACTGAGCAGCGTGTGTCAGACCCGAGCGGTTCACCGTAGGGAAGATTTACCTCCTAAACAAACAAGCAAAACGTGGTCTAAACCAGAGGTGGTGAGGTGGGCATGCGTGGCCACGTCCGGAATTTCCTTTGGTTTGGTTTTTGTCACGATACATCTTTATTTTGAGACCTCAGATGTTACTGTAGAAGGCTAAGTAAGAGGTTTCGTGTTTGTCAGAAGGATGAGAAGAAAAGAGAGACCTGACCCAGGTATTCGGGTGGGCGTGGAGGGGAGGGCCTTCCGCTGCGCTGACGGAGCTTTTCCTTTGTTCCCTTCCAGTCGTATTGAAATATAATTGACATACAGCAGTGTATAAGTTTAAGGGGCACAGCATAATGATCTGACTTACACACATCATGAAATGATGACCGCAGCAAGTTTAGTGAACACCTGTCATCTCATATGGACACAAAATTAAAGAAAAAGAAAATTTTTTTTCTTGTGATGAGAACTCTTAGGATTCACGCCCCTAATGACTTTCAAATATAACGTACAGCAGGGTTAATTATGTGTAGCATGTGGCATACGATATCCCTGTTATTAATTTATAATTAGAAGTTTGTACCTTTTGACCACCTTCATCCAGTTCCCTCTCCCCCCAGCCTCCTCCCCTGGTAACCACAAATCTAATCTTTTTTTTCTGTGAGTTTGTTTGTTTTTGAAGTACAGTTGACCTACAACGCTATTTCAAAATGATCACCACGAAAAGTCTGGTTACCATGTGTCACCACACAAAGATATTACATGATTATTGACTATATTCCCCACACTCTACACTTCATACCCGTGACTCATTTATTTTGCACCTGGAAGTTTGTACCTCTTAATTGCCCTCACTTATTTCTTTCCTAATTCCTTCTTGACCTTGAAAGAATATTTCCAGGAGGCAGCCTCATGTGCTTTTGTTTTAAATAGCTAGTCTTTCACTATATACCATTTCATGATTTGATTTTTTTTAAAATTTATTTATTTATTTATTTATGGCTACGTTGGGTCTTCGTTTCTGTGTGAGGGCTTTCTCTAGTTGCGGCGAGCGGGGGCCACTCTTCATCGCGGTGCGCGGGCCTCTCACTATCGCGGCCTCTCTTGTTGTGGAGCACAGGCTCCAGATGCACAAGCTCAGTAGTTGTGGCTCACGGGCCCAGTTGCTCTGCGGCATGTGGGATCTTCCCAGACCAGGGCTCGAACCTGTGTCCCCTGCATTAGCAGGCAGATTTTCAACCACTGCGCCACCAGGGAAGCCCCATGATTTGATTTTTGAACCAGGTGAATGAACTTGCTTTTTTTTTTTTTTTTTTTTTTTTGCCGTACGCGGGCCTCTCACTGCTGTGGCCTCTCCCGTTGCGGAGCACAGGCTCCGGACGCGCAGGCTCAGCGGCCATGGCTCACGGGCCCAGCCGCTCCGCGGCATGTGGGATCCTCCCGGACCGGGGCACAAACCCGTGTCCCCTGCATGTGAAGGCAGACTCTCAACCACTGCGCCACCAGGGAAGCCCCTGAACTTGCTTTTTAAACAATTAAATGTGTTTACAAAACCAGCTGACTTTGACCTCAGAGGGCTGCTGAGAGAGAGATTCCCGGTGAGGAGGGGGGAGCAGCTGCTCCCTGAGTAGGTGCAGCCTAGAAGAGGGCGTTTCCATGCTCAGGTACCGAGCTGGTCACTGCACTTGACAGTGCCCACCGGGGGCTGGGCAGAGACCTGCCAGGTCAGTCTGGCTCGCTTCCATGATTCCCTGTCATGGGGTCAGCCCACTGGTCCCCTGTTCTCTTCCGGTGATTCTGGGTCAGATACTGGAGTCGTGCAGTGGCTGGTTGGGCCTTCTCTTGAGGTGCTGTCCTCAGGGCCTGGCCCTGTAGTGCTTGGTAAATGTTTGTTGACTGACTGAAGGGCTGCTTTAAACACCTCCAAGGCCACTGCTCTGCAGAGAAGGAAAGTCCAAGCTCTTTTGAACACAGCCTGGAAGATTTTGACAGACTCCCGTTTTGTTAGCGGCTGGTTCTGTAAACGCACCCAGACCCAGCCATCAGGTTACTCACGAGCCCCTGCAGGCCCCATGCCGCCCATGCACAGGCCTTTCCGCTGGACTGCCTCCGCCCGCCCCATCCTCCTCCTCCTGCCTGTCCCAGCTCCCTGCTCCCTCCTTCTCACACCCAGGGGCGCTGCTGCAGGTGTGCCTGCAGCAGTGGTCAGGCTCCACGCCACAGCCCAGGTCAGGTCCCAGCCACTAGAGCGAGGACCTTCGCGTCCATAAGGCCTGCGTCTAGTCTAGTTGGCCTCCTGCGGCCCCCCAGCTTCAGGGTGTGCGTATGTACACGCACACTTGTGTGCACGCGTTTATTTATTCTTGGTTAACGAAATCATTTTCAGACGTCTTCACTGCCTTCGTTCACCAGCGCTAGGAAGTAGGTTTACTTTGAAGCCTTCGTCCACATTTCAGGAAGAATGCAGTTTAACACCCTTCACGAGTCTGCATGCATCCGAGTGGGCAAGAGCGGGAAGCCGCAAAGCCCGTCTCCGGCTGAGATTCTGGCTGAGATTCAGAGCTGCCACCTCGGCCCCTCACTGGCTCACCAGTGTGTGCCCTCATTCCAGCCTGGGGGACAGCCCACTCGGGTCACGGCTCAGCCAGTTATGAGTGAGGACGCACGGGGTGTTCCCGAGCCCAGCCCGCGGGGCCGGGTCTCGGCTGCCCTCCAAGCGTGTCGCTGCACACGCCGCACTCCCTGCTGCTCCAGTGGTGGCCACTCATGAGGGTTTTGAGTCTCCAACCACCAAGTTGTGCACACAAGGCAGAGTCCACACAAGCTCCTCTCACTTCTGACACCAGCTGCAAGTTCAGGGGGCTCAGAACTGAGAGCTGTTTTAGTTGTGCGTACAGTTTATTACAATGAAAGGACACAGGGTAACATCAGCCGGTGGGAGAAGTGTGTAGGGTGCGGTCTGGGAGGGAGCCAGTCGCTTCTGTTGTCTTCTCCCTGTGGAATCAGGACGTGTTATGTTCCCAGCATAAACATGACAACGCACACACAAGAGCTCAGGAACTGACCAGGGAAGCCCACCCATCCCTCAGTGTCCAGAGGTTTTATTGGGGCTTCATTGCATAGGCTTGACTGATTGATCACTCGGTTGGTAGGTTGCATGGCTGGTCGGTTGGTTGACTGACTGGCTGGTTGGTTGGTTAACTGATTCGTTGGTTGACTGGTGGGTTGGTTGACTGGCTGTTTGGTTGGTTAACTGATTCATTGGTTGACTGGTGGGTTGGTTGACTGGCTGGTGGGTTGGTTAACTGATTCGTTGGATGACTGGTGGGTTGACTGACTGGCTGGTTGGTAGGTTAACTGATTCGTTGGTTGACTGGTGGGTTGGTTGACTGGCTGGCTGGCTGGCTGGTTGGTTGATCGGTTGGTCAGCCTCTGTCTCCAGGTGGACTGATACCGTGTAGACAGCACCCCCCTCCAGATCATATTGTTAGCTGAGGACAAAGGCCAGACCTCTTTCTGGGCAAGGTTCAAGTCTTTCCCACATTCTGACTTAGGGCAGGGGCCCCATAATGTGTGTTGAGCAGTCTGTGAGAGCTCATCTGGGACATTTGATGAAGGACCCTTACGTCTGATTTTAAGTCTCTGCAAACTTTTTACAGGCTATGAAAAGGTAAACTTGGCCCACTACTGAAACACCAATGGTAATGGTGCTGTGCTTGTGTGTGCGCCTGCTTTGTTGACAGATGGCGATCTGGATGTGGTGTTTGCTTCTTCCTCCAAGTGTGGAAAAGACAAGACGAAATCTGTCTCCTCCACCATCTTCTTCCATTGTGACCCCTTGGTGAAGGACGGGATCCCCGAGTTCAGCCACGAGACTGCCGACTGCCAGTACCTCTTCTCCTGGTACACCTCTGCCGTGTGTCCTCTGGGGTAAGTGGGGTCCTGCCCCACGGTGTTCCCTTAACTCCAGGAGCATTGAGGCTGTGTCCCAAGGTGAGTTGTTGAGAGGGAGAAGCTATCACCTGGGCTGTGATCACTGTTTCTTCCCAGAGAAGAGAGCTGTGTTCCCGGGAGGTGAGGGCGGCCAGCGTGTCCCTGAGTCTTTGCTCCAGAAGTGCCTCTGTGCTCTCGGGGCCCTGCAGAGGGATCAGAGAGGCCTGGGGGAGGCATGTTGCCCAGAGCTCAGCTTTTCTCGGTCCCTTAGTGACGAAGGGTCGTGTGGCTGGAGGATCGCCTTTCCTAGTCCTCCTGCCTTAGTCTCATCATCAGAGGGGTTTGTCCGCTGTTGTCCTCCACCTCTGGTGGATCTCGTCTCACTGTGCGGGGCTGCAAAGGCAGGGCCACCGCCTGAGCTGGGCCTCGCCAGGCACCGGCGGTGGCGGTGGCTGAGTGTTGTGGCCTCCCCGCAGGGTGGGCTTCGACGGTGAGAGTGCCGGGGACGCTGCGCAGGAACACCAGGGGCTGTCGGAGCGGAGCCAGGCCGTCGGGGCCGTCCTCAGCCTGCTGCTGGTGGCGCTCACTGGCTGTCTGCTCGCCCTGCTGCTCCATAAGAAGGAGCGACGGTAAGCAGAGGGGAGTGGGCCGGGGGCACAGGCCGGTGGTTCGGAGTCGGTATCTGGGCTCCTTTTTTTGAGCCCGTCAGCAGCCAAAGTGTGGAAGTGGTCCCCAAAACTGTGTTTTGTAAACGTCTGCGTCCTTGTGACGATGTGTCCTGTCTGACCAGGGCTGTGGACCCTGTCAGGTCACGTGGCAGATGCTCTGCGGGCCTTGGACTGGCCCACCTGTTCCCAGGATGTGGCTCTCTGCACGTGTCCACAGATGGACAGAGAGTTAAAGCACCTGTCACGAGCTGACTTCCTTCTGATGAGCTGACTAGTCTGCCCTTTAGAAGGGGAGCATTGTCAGGTACCGGGTGTGCCACCTCCTCCATTGGCTCCCCTTTGCTGGTGAAAGGTCTTGTCACTCACAGGCAGCATGACCGCCCAGCAGATTTCATGTCACACATGAGTGAGGCCCAGGGTTCTGTGTGTAGTCAGCCCTGTCCAGAGCGCAGGGGTGGTCCAGCTCTGGGGCTCCCTGTTGCCCCTTTCACCTGCCCGAGGAGCCAGAGGCAAACGAGAGAGGGTCGGGGAGCGCTGACCGCGGCCATCCCGACCCTGAGAGGCTGTCAGTGGGACGCAGCACTGGGGTAGGAGGTCTGGGTGTGGGCCGGCCCTGCGTTTGTCCGTTGGCCCAGTAATCTCAGCGCAGCCCCGGGGTGGCGGCAAGGTGTGGGTCATCATATTGACGTGGAAAAGCAGGAGGACAAATGCTGGGCCGCTCACTCTGGCCCTTCTTACACCGTGACAACGGGGAGCAGGATTTGGATCCGCGTCCGTCTGACTGTAAAGCGTTCTTCCTGCTGAACTGGTTTACAGCCCGGCTGTCGTGGGTTGAGGGGGCACGCGCTCTTGGGGGTGTAGCCTCCCGGTAGCGGGCACTCGGGGGCCACAGTGGGGCGCGGCTGCAGCCTGGAGTAACTTGGGTCTCCTTCCAGGGAGACGGTGATGAGCAAGCTCACCAGCTGCTGTCGAAGAAGCGCAAACGTGTCCTACAAATACTCAAAGGTAATTCCCTGCTGAGGTCTTTGGGTGACTCAACACGCACGCACGCGCTCGAACTGTTGTCATGATGTTGGTCAGTGACTACAAGGAAACTGTCATTGTGGGAAGTTTGAAATGGACAAAGAGAAAATGTCCCTCTGCTCTTAACCTGAACACACTTTTTGTTCTTTTTCCTTCAAGTTTTTCTCATTGTGGTTGCAGCTAATTTCTTGCAGTGTTTAGTATTTAGCTTACTTCTACTTTTTTGGCTATTCTACAAAAAAAGATGGTAATGAAAGTTTCTGTGCCTCTGGCATTTGGATGACTTCCTTAGGATAAATGCCTAGAAACTTAGGCCAGGGTGTCTGGATGCACTCGTGGCTCTTGAGCGTACTGCCAGCTGCTTTCTGAAAGGCTTCTCTCAACTACACTCATCCGCGCGGCCCCCGCACGGCCCCTCTCCCTGCTGCCCGAGGGCACCTGGAGCACAGGGCCCCGTCCCCCAGCACTGTCGCCTTGTCGCTGGCCGCCTTCCTGCCTCCTGACACCGTCTGCCTTGGTTGGGTCTCAGCAGGAGCCGGCAGTCGCCAGCCGTCCGCTTCTCCCTGAGGGGGAACACGGGACCGTGATGGCTGCGGTGGGCCGGGAAGAGGGCCCCGACTCTGGGTGGGTCATGGAGAGACGGGGGCAGAGGAGGCCGACGAGGTCTCAGGCGGACCCACGGTCTCTGCTGTGTCCCGGCAGGTGAACAAGGAGGAAGAGGCGGACGAGAACGAAACTGAGTGGCTGATGGAAGAGATCCAGCTGCCGTCGCCGAGGCCCGGGAAGGAGGGACAGGAGAATGGCCACATCACTGCCAAGTCCGTGAAAGCCGAAGCCCTCACCTCCCTGCACGGGGACGACCAGGATAGCGAGGACGAGGTGCTGACCATCCCGGAGGTGAAAGTGCACCTGGGCAGAGGGACCGGGGCTGAAGGCGTGCACCCACTGCGGCCCCCGCCGAGGAAGGCACTTCGGGAGCGAGCAGACGACCGGGTGGGGCTGATGAGTGGCGAGCAGGCCAGGAGGGGGAGGCCGCGGGCCGCGCAGAAGCCCGTGAGCTCCTTCCACGACGACAGCGACGAGGACCTCCTGCACATCTAGACCGCGGGGTGCGCTCGGCGACCCCGCCGGCACCTCCAACCAAATAAGACTTGGACTCCGTGATGCTTCTATCATTTTTGCCTTTAACAAAAACTGTTTCAAAAGGGAAGAGTTTTGGTGATGGGGGAGAGGGTGAGGAGGTGGGTGCCGCTCTCTGTGGTCAGCGGGATGGGGCATCGCTCCAGCTGCCGGAGGGCGGCGCCGGGGCCCCGTGTTCAGTCCCAAGTCCTCGCATAGAACGCGGCCGCCGGGCGCTTCCTACCGCGCCCGGGCCAGACGTGTCTCAGAACAGAGGGCTGCATTTGCGGAAAACCCTTGCTGCTTTAGGCCCTGTAGGGTATTTGATCATTATATTTTAGCATTTAATTCTCTCCTCCTATTTATTGACTTTGACAATTACTCAGGTTTGCGAAAAAGGAAAACAACAACAACAACAGTTTTTTCCTGCCGGCAGGGGGTAATCTATCTGTCCATCCATTAGCGGGGAGGCTGTCGGGGTGCTCGGGTGGTTTCATACGAGGCTTTGAACTGCTCCACGACACGTCCTCTAAGTTAGACTCTGCCGTTCTGTCTCTTTTCCCTTTTGCTTCTGTCTCGTAAGGGCGCGTGCGTGCGCACACACACACGTGTGGGTCCCTAGTGCCTGGGCTCTGGAGGGTCTGCCTGCTGTCTGCCTCTGGTCAGTAACGGCTGCAGCTTTTTGCATGACGTCTTCAATCCTAGGTGCACAGAGCACAGTTATCAGTATTTCTTTCGCCAGCTGGTGAAGTCAGACAACCCACCCAAAGATTGATTTGTGCGTGCGTGTGTGTGTGTGCGTGCGTGTGTGCGTGCGTGTGTGTGTGTGTGTGAGTGAGAGAGAGAGAATGGAGTTGAGATGTCAGACTTTTTTCCGGACTTGGGGGTGTAGGTCTCACCTCTTCAGGTTCACATGATACCACCTTTACTGTGCTTTTTTTTGTTTTTTAAGAAGAAAGTGTTTATCAACCATTCGACCTATAAGAAGCCTTAATTTGCACAGTGCGTGACTCACGGAAATTGCATGAAAGCCAGTGGGCCAGATTCTCGCTCCTAGCGTTGCACCTGGATTCCTGCTCGGGGTGGGGTGGGGAGGAGGGCGGCCAAGGCCGGCCTCTCAGTCTGCAGGACGGGAGGGCGAGACCACTGTCCTTCCCGGCTGTTGGCTCCTTTCTTGAAGTGTTTAATGAATGACTTTTCTTGCATTATAGAACTGTATATAGACTCAGTGGTATTCATATCCTGGAAAGCAAACCAACCTACAGGGTTCCTTGGTTTGTACTCCGTTTGGCTGGCTTATTTGATTTCAACATGAGTGTATTTTTAAAAATTGATTTCTTTCCTCATTTTTTTTCAATCAAATTTACTGTAATATGAAGTATTCAACAATTTGAATAAAAGATAAATTATTAACCGGGTGCTCCTGCTTTTTCCCCACGAGAGTGAAAAGCTGCCTGGTTAGTCGCCAAGCCCAGCGCCCTCTCTGTGCCTCCTGGTACATGTCCGGATGGCAGCCGACCCTTCACGAGCAGCACATCAGCTTTCCCTCTGGAGTCTCCCTGCGTGTAGGTGCTCACCCGAGGCCCCTGGGGCTTCTGTCAGCTTCATCCACACCTGATTCTCCCTCCTTCCGAGAAAGGGTATTGTTACCAAAACAACCACTGTGCGTGCAGATCCCATACTACCAGAAAGCATCCTGGTGCGCAGCCCAAGCTAACATGGGGGCAGGAGGGGTTCTCTTGCACAAATTTGGTTTCCATCTGAAATTACTGACTAGTGATGAGAACTTCTTAGATATTAATGTGAAAGCAGACCAAACGGAGTTACTACAATGTCAGACTAGACTTCGGAGTTAGCATCCTCCCCTCCTCAGTTTCTGATTATTTCCAATTGGGGTGACTTTTTTTTTTTTTTTTAAGGATTTTACAGTGTCTCTCCTGAGACGGGACACTCTGGGGTCTTATAAAGGTTTACATTGTGACCCCAGAGTTGCTGGTCCTCGGACACTGTGTCCAGGGGACTATTCTCCAAGCCACTCCCTTCCTGCTAAGACGCAGGAGGCCCTCTCTGTCCGGAGGGGCACTTGCAGGTGCTCACTGGCCCTGTTGGTAAACTTGATGGTGGGGAAGTTCTCTGCACCTCGGGCCACCTGCCCTGGTGCCCAGCTCGTGCGGGCCGCAGAGGGATGGGGAAGTGACCATGTGCGTGAAGCTTTTGCTCAGGCTCTTGAGCCCCTGCAAACAGACTAACAGCCCGTGCCAGATGTGGTCATAGGTGGTTTAGGAAAACGCTCCCTGATAGCAAATAGGAATTAGAATCTTTTAAGATTCTAGTTAGTTTCCTTTTAACCAAACTTTTTAAGCCCCCCCACTTTTTTGAGACTGTCCATTGAATGGCGGAGGAATGGGGATAAGTGGAGGGTCAGGACGGTGTAGGCAAACCCTGGGCCCAGGAAATCCACGGGGGAGTGGAAACGCGACTTCCGCCAAGAACATTCTAAATGCAGCTGAATCCATTTCTCCACCAACCTCTGACATAGGCTGATCACCCGACGATTCCTTTAGGGAGGCCAACTGCCACCCGGGCATTCAGAAGGAATTCTTTGGTCGCTCTGTACCAGTTCAAGAAGTGGGCATGGAGGTCTTAGCTCCCTTCCAGGGGATCAGGTCACAAGGGGACGGTGTGCCTCTGGAGCAGAAGGTACTGGCCAGCTTAGATTGACAAAACCCCCTTCACCAGCTTTGGAGAATCCCCGCGACTCTGATGTCGCGACACGACTTCTTATTTCCCCAAATGAACGTGGCTGACATGGGGCCGGCGTCTCTCAAGGGAAGCTGAGCGTGCTGTGCCTCCTGGAAGGACGGGGACCCGGGATGGCCCACTGCACAAAGCCTGGACGCGGCCCACCCGTCCCCGCCCCACTGCAGCACAGCCCGGGAGGAGGACGCCCAGTGGCGGCAGGGGCGGGAGCTCTGGGGACCGGGATCGCAGGGTGGCAGGCAGGCCCGTCCTCCCACAGCCCTTCTGGAAAGTCAGCCCGCTCGTGGTGAAGTCACGCCACTGTGTGAGGGTCACCTGAACCTCGGGAGCCCTGGTGGCCGGGTTTTCACCTGCAGATCTGGGCTTGCCCCTAACGCCTCTTCCTTCTCTGTTTTCCCGGAGGGGAGCCCAGCCTCTCTTCTTACCTCTGAGGCCTCAGGAGGTCCCAAGGCCTGGGGTGAACTGTCCTGGAACAAAAGAAGCGTATTTGCGTGAAATCTGTGTTTCATTGGCCCTTGGGCAAGTTGAGTGGCAGCACAAGAGTCCTGGAAACTTGGTCCTTGGTCACTGGCCCTGGGGCTTTCGGTGACTCGATTGCTTGAGAATTGGCCGAGAGCCAGCAGCATGACAGTGGACAAGGGACTGACTTCCTGGGCCTTGGTTTCTTGTCTCTAACACGTGGGTAACTCGAGGGTTCTCGCAAGATCATGTAACTATCCAGATCAGTGAGGACCCTGGCCCATCACCCGAGAGGCCAGTGAGGATGGTGGCACCGGCCTTTCCCAGCTGGCGCTTACCCACGGGCCTTGGTCGCTTCTGCCCTCTGCAGTCGGAGCCCAGGAGGACCCGGCCACCCCGATGTGTGCCTGGACCAGGGGCTGGGGGACGGGGGGCGGGAGGGATGCAAGGCAAGGGGAGGACCTCCCTGCTCCCCGGTCCGGGAGGAAAACGGAGCTCCCAGGCCACGGAGAGCCAGAGGGCGCTGTCCCCCCGGAGCAAAGTGGGCAGTGGTGTCGGCCTGGCCGGGGAGGCGGGGGCAGGGAGGGTCCTGCTTCCTCCCCAGGTTGTGTTGGGGGCAGGATCGCACCCTGGCTGCTTCCCAAGCCGAGGACTCGTGTCAGGGGAGCCCATGCATTTGGGGCTGGCTGTGTTAGAAAAACCCAGTAGCTTCCTCCAGGGCAGGGAGAACCCAGCTCTCCATTCTCCCGGGAGTCCCTTCACTCCTCAAACAGGACACTTTACTTTTGGTCACCAAATGTGGGGTGTTTGCCCCACGCCAAGCACTTCTCTGCAATACCAGCTGAGTGTCCCGCAGTGTAGCCCAATTCTGCCGCCATCTACCTGGAGAGAGCGTCAGAGCCCGCAGGTTAAGGGCTCTCGGACCCACGACACTGCCCCCGCCCCTCAGAGGCCAATCACCGTTAGGTCTCCAGGTTACGCACAGTTGTGTCCGGCTTAACTGTAAATCAGGGTCCCATGACCTCTTCCCCCTTTGGATTCAAGTGATTTGCTAGAGCGGCTCAGAGAAGACAGGGAAACATTGATTTGTTCACCAGTTTATGAGAGGATGTGGTGGAGGATCAGAGAACAGCCCGAAGAGGAGATACACGGGCGAGGTCGGGGAGGGTCCCAGGGCAGGAGCTGCTGTCCCCATGGGGCTGGGCTGTGTGGGTGTGTTCGCTCCGAACCCCGGCTACTGGGATTCTAATGGACACTTCACCACGTCGTCAGCACGAACCCCCGTTTCAGCCCTTCTCCCTGCTCAAGAGAATGGGGGCAGGGCTGAAAGCTCCAAGTCTCTAATCACGGCTTGGTCTTTCCTGTGGCCAGGAGCCATCCAGGAGCACACCTGGGGCCACCTCGCTGAACGGAAGACACTCCTATGGCTAGGAAATGTCAAGGCTTTCAGGGGCCCCGTGCCAGGAACAGGGCGGGTCGGGGGAGACCAAGATACAGTTTCTATTATCTCACTCAGCGCCTGGCCTGGGCGTGCCCCCAGCCCTCTTCCCTCCCTCCCCAGCAGTGAGCGCTCAGTCCAGGTGGGGGGTTTTGCAGAGCTGCAGCCCCCTGAGGCGGGCTGTATTACCAGGCCAGCCGGTGGCCAGCTCCCATTGTCCACGGAGGGAAGAGGCGAGAGAGTCCCAGGAGCGAGCCCGTGCACTGGCAGCCCCCGCATCTGTTATCTGGCCCTCCTGTGTGCACAGGGAGGGACCTGGCCTGAATGTCCGGGCTGAGGTGGGGGGAGGGGGCGGTGTTTTCTGCCTGTGGGTGTCTGAGGTCTTCTATCAGCATCTCTGGCCGGGGCCCACGGAGGTCTGTGCCCAGACGGCCCCCATGGCCTGCTTTCCCGGGGATTCAGGGTGCCTCACAGTCCAGCAGCCGGGAGTCTGCCTGGGGACGCAGTGAAGCTGGGTGAAGTCCCACGTGGGTCCCAGAGAACGTGGTCGTCCTACGTTGGGACAAGGAGGTAGGGAGGCGGGTCCGTTTGGAGGGCTTGGCTCTCCCATCACCCCAGCCAGACCCTCACTCCACCCTGCACCAGACGCCAATCACAAGTAGTAGGTCCTGTAGCTGTGCCTGGTGGCCAGCGTACTGTCTTTGGTTTATCTGGATGCTAAAGAGTTTTCAAGTAGGGAATCCCTTTGGAAGAGAGTGCGGGGAGGCTCACGGCGCCCTTGCTCACTGCTTTTGCGCCGTGAACTCCAACTCAGCAGAATTAGGCCCTCAGCCCGGGGGACTCCCTGGCCCAGCAAACAATTTGGCCAGTCATCCTCCCGCCCTTGTCTGAAACCCGTACCACAGGGTGAAAGATTATTTCCAGTTGGTTGGCTTCCAAGGGTGTTACGCTTAGACAGCAAGTTGATTTCAGACCAGCGCATTGCACAGAAACCCACATGAGACACTGACCCTGGGCCCTGCGGCCGAAGAGGTCTGGTCAGAGCTATGAGGGTGGTGGATCAGTCATGCTCACCGTGGACGACGCTCTGGAGCAGGTCGGGGAGTTTGGTTGGTTCCAGAAGCAAGCCTTCCTGACCCTATGCCTGCTCTCTGCCGCCTTTGCCCCCATCTACGTGGGCATCGTCTTCCTGGCCTTCACCCCGGACCACCGCTGCCGGAGCCCCGGGGTGCCCGAGCTGAGCCGGCGATGCGGCTGGAGCCTGGCCGAGGAGCTCAACTACACGGTGCCGGGCCCCGGGCCCGAGGGCCAGGCCTTCCCCCGCCAGTGCCGCCGCTATGAGGTGGACTGGAACCAGAGCGCCCTCGGCTGCGTGGACCCGCTGGCCGGCCTGGCCGCCAACAGCAGCCTCCTGCCTCTGGGCCCCTGTCGGCACGGCTGGGTGTACGACACGCCCGGCTCCTCCATCGTGACCGAGGTACGAGCAGGCCCTGCGCTGGGCCGAGCCTGTGGGTTTCAGGGCCAGGGAGGAAATATATGACAAAGGCTACAAGTTTCAGCTTCACGCCAGGGAAGAGGGAGCGGGGCTGTGTTCCCTGAACTCTAGCGTCAGCAGGCTCCAGGCTGGGCACCCAGGATTCTTCCCTTGTTTAATCCTGCACAGACTCTGGGTGTTAAAGGAAGAAACTGAGGAGAGACCACTGGGAGCCGGGCTGAGCTGGGTTGTTTGGACGCGGGGCTCTGGGGAGACCGGGGCTCCTCCTCTCTCTGCCCCGCTGGCCCCTCGGCAGGCCTGCAGAATTCACCTGGGGTCTAGGTTCCCCACTATGAGAAGTGTGAAGCGCCCCCCGTCCCTCCCCGCCCCCACCCCACCCCACCCCCACTGCATTCAAGAGCCATGGACACGTGACAGCCAAACACTGGCCTCTGAGCTGGGTGGAAGCTGCCCTGGAGTCAGACAGAGTCCCAGCCGTGCCCCGGATTGGCTGAGCGAAACTGAGTCGGTTTCTCAACCTCTCTGAGCCTTCGTGTCCTCATCAGTAAACCAGCGATGATAATGCCCCGCCTTCACAGGGGTCAGCGTGAAGGTGCGGACCAGACAAGCCGAGCTACGCTGGGTGTCCCACTGACGGCACACGGGAGAGGGGATGCTGGCAGAGCCTTTGCCTGCACAGTTTAATGAGTTATCTGAGCGTTTTCTTTGCGAATATTCTAGTAAAAAGGCACCAGGTTTTCTTTCCTTCATGGACCCTTGGGAAAGTGTTGTACCGTGACAAGTGTGGGCACTTGGAAACTGGCCTCAAGGTCACGTGGTGAAGCCGCAGACCTGAACTATGCAGAGTCTGTCTGTTAGCAAAGCTCGGTTTCGGTGAGGGTGCTACTCACCGGAAACAAGGGAACTGAGTAGTCTCAGCATCAACACATCTGGGCTGTTGCCGGAGAAAAGCTCCGTGTCCGCTCCTCTGGCCTCACCAGCTCACTGTCTCGAGGAGGGCGGGGGCCAGAGCAGGGAGTTTCCCCCAAGGGGGGAGCAGGTGCAGGTGCTGCTGCACAAACATCTGATCTCCGAGGCATCCTCCAACGATAGACGTCCAATTGGAAGACATCTCCCAGGGATACTGAACCGTCCACTATTCTCGCTGGGAATCTAGAAACAGACCAGGACGGGGAAGGATTGTTCTCTGTGCCTGCAGTATACTCTGCTGGGAAAGGATCAGATGCAAGAATTCATCCACTCACTCCTCCATCTGTTCATTCAGTAAACGTATTCCGAGCTTTTCCTCTGTTCGGGTACTGGGTGTGATGCCAGGAGGGAGACAGAGAAGAAACCTATGAGGTTTAAGGAGTTTGCAGTCTCCAGGGAGTGAGGGACAGATGGCAGTGGTGAGAATAAGACCGGCCTCCCAGACCATGTGTGGGCGATGCGGAGGGGCCAGTGGGCTCTAAGGAGGGGGATCTTAGCTACTGAGGTGATCACAGGGGTCTTCCAGAAGGAGGTGGCATTTTTTAGAAAATTGAAGTATAGTTAATGTACAGTGTTGTGTTCTATTTTTTTTCAGATTCTTTTTCCTTTAAGGTTATTACAAAATATTGAGTATAGTTCCCTGTGCTAGACAGTAGGTCCTTAGGAGGTGGCATTTGAATGGAGCCTCGGGTGGTATTTTGAGCAGCAAGGAGGGGGAACAGAGTGGGCGGGGAAGCGTGAGCCAAAGCTCAGGGGAGAGGGAGCCGGTGCTACATTCGGACAGCAACGAGCTGTTAAATTGATTGGAACCCAGGGTCCAGTGGAGGAGTCCCAGGGGAGAATGGTTGTGCCAGCTCACCTTCAGGCCAGAGCACTGAGTCCTTACGCAGGTCACCAGATAAAATACAGGACGCCCTTTAAATTTGAATTTCAGGTAAACAAGGAACGCTTTTTTAGGATAATTAAGTCCCAGGCATTGCACAACATTTGATACAAAAGTTGTGCAATACCTGGGAATACAACCGAGGCTGGGAATGCAAATACTGCAGGGGGCATACTTATACTAAAACAGGAGTTGTTTATCTGAAATTCCAATTCAGCGGGGCACCATGTACTTTTTTTTCTCTAAATCTGGCCACCCTGCCTTCGTGCCAAACAAGGGAGCTTGCTGGTCAGGCAGAGGAGGAAGCCCATCCTCGCTGGGCCTTGGGGATGGTCCAGGCGCTGGTGGGCGTGGGGCTGGGGGCTTCATCAGGTGGGGAGAGCTTGAGGAGGCCCAGACATGAGTCCCGGCGGGACTGTCAACCAACATTGTTGTCACAGGAATGAAAAGAAGAACCGATTTAAGAGACACAGGCCCGGCAGGGGCTGGGGGGCCAATTTGCCAGAGGGTTCTGGCTGCGGAGGAAGGGGAACCGAGCTCCTGAAAACTGAGGCTGGAACACAGGGCAGTAGCCGTTTGTGCAGGTGTGGGAGCCTGGCCAGGTGGTGGCCTGAGCGGGGCAGTGGACTTGGAGAGGAGGGGACACAGAAGCGATTGGCCAACTGTGGGATTCCAGTTGCCCTACGATCCAGCGTTGGGGAGGCCTGGGAGGCCGAGGTGAGGGGCTGTAGGGTAGAGCGCATCTGGGGACCCGCGGAGTGTGAGGGCCGGTGGGGCCCGGCTGGAGGCGGTGAAGGGCCATGAGAGTGCGGGCCTTGAGGTCAGCAGAGGGAGAACAACTTCCCCCGGAGGAGCGGGCTTTCCTCTAACTCTCCCTTCCCATCGCCTCAACAGCCCTTTTGCACCCTCTCCTCATCCAAAGCTGAAGCTTAATTTGGGGGGAATTCACCTTTGTTGTTCATTTCTGCAGAAATAATCTTTAACTCGGCCTTGCCTTGGACATTGGAACTGGCTTAGGGGAGGACGATGAGGCGGCCTGTTTGAATACCCGGCTCCGCTCCCGCCCCGTCCTGGGGGCGGAGGTCAGGGTCCATCTGGGGCAGGAATGTGCCGTTTCCAATCTCGCCTGATCCCAGGGATCACCTGGATTCCGATCCGTATCTGCTGAGACAGGATCCATGGGAACCTGTATTCTAACGAGGACGCTGGGTGATTCTGTGCTCGGGCGAGCTTGGTGAATAGCATGCTGCTCTATAGGTTGTATTCCCACCACACGGCCTGGTCCCAGTGAAATTCCAGCAGGGACGGTGACCCGACCTAGGACACCCCATGCTGCACTCCCCCTGTGCAGCCCCAGGCTTTCCCCAGGGGCCAGGCTTGTCTTCCTGGTGGCACAAAAGTGTCTGGGGGCAGTGGCAGGGTTTGGGATCACAGGGCCAGGCAGGCTTACGAGCCTTGCGGGTGCCTCCAGACGGAGACCCTCAGCGCAGCTGGGGGCAGAGTCCTCAGGGAAGGCGGGGTTAGCAGGGAAGGCCGGGTGCCCCTTCCTTGAGCTCCGTGAGCACCTCTGGCTTCTGCACGTCCCCAGGGAAGGATGGCACCCAGGGCATTTCAGGAAGGGTGGCAGGGACACCTTACAAAGATGCTGACTGCAAAGAGTAGAACAAACCCAGGGCAAAAAACCGGTGCCCTGCGGCTTTGGTGAAATCTAGAATGCACAGAAAGTCGTCTTGGGCGAAGTGGGCGGAGGCTGCAAGGAGGCAGCTGCAGGTGCAGACCTGGGACAGCTAGATAACACCCAGGAGTGGCCTCCCCCGCGCTCTGCTGACAGGGACCAGGCAGCAGGAAAGCCAAAGATCTGCAGGAGAAGCTTCCTGGCGAGGGCGTGTTTTCAGCTGAATTTTAAAGGGAATAAACACCTGGACCGGCAGAGAATGGGAGTGACTGGTATCTCATCCTGTCTCTCAGATCTGAGCTACTCTTGCGAGCAGACAGCGGGCTCTGGGCATGAGATAGATGGTAGCGCGAGCTCAGTATTAGTTTCTGAAAGTCCAGTGGTAGCAAGGAGTTTTACCTATATTTTATTTTTTTGTTTTGTTTTTTTTTTTTTTGCGGTACGCGGGCCTCTCACTGTTGTGGCCTCTCCCGTTGCGGAGCACAGGCTCCGGACGCGCAGGCTCAGCGGCCATGGCTCACGGGCCAGCCACTCCGCGGCATGTGGGATCTTCCCGGACCGGGGCACGCACCCACGTCCCCTGCATCGGCAGGCGGACTCTCAACCACTGCACCACCAGGGAAGCCCCCTTTATTTTATTTTTAACAGTGCTCATGATGGATCCCCGGGACCAGGAAAAGGGCATGGCTCATGTAGGCAACTTTAGATTTTTAGAGGTGGTGGGTAACAAAGCCTCCACTGAAAAGTTAAATGGTTTATTATCTACCAAACCATTTGCACATGATTTGCCCCTGCAGTGCCTGCACTAGCTCTGTGACGGTGACAGGACGGGCACCACACACCTATCAGACTGGGAGACTGGGAGAATAAGGCCCGAAGTTGCTAAGTGACCTCCCTGCATCCCACCCCACAGTGTCGCCTGGTGGGGCGGAACCATGAACCCAAAGTGTCCCTGGACACCACCCAGCTGGTGCTGTGCCGGGAATGGGGAGGCGAGAGCCCCGGCTGCCGCCCCCCAGCCCCTCTCGCGTCCCTGGGGCGCCATCCTGCTCTCTGCACCTCTGAGCTCTAAGCGGTGATGCTCCCGCACTCGGGCCTCCCAGCTTGCGCAGGCGTGTGGGCATCACCAGGCGTGTGCCAGGCATGGAGGGAACCCCACGCACACCAGTGTCCTTCCCCAGGGGACCCGCTCCTGCCTTTGCCTAGGCCTTTCCTCCTCAATCCCTCCCTCCGAGTCTCCTGCCACCCCTGGGTGCCCCCCTACCCCCTGCACACCGGGCAGCACACAGGCTGCTCCCTAGAAGCTCCCAGCGCCGGGCCTCTGTGTCTTTGCTCAGCGATTCTCGTGTTGACACTCACAGCTCCATCAGTCATGACCAATTTCCATAATTACTGGTAGAATTTACATAACTAAACATATAATTAATATGTACTTAATTAAGGGCCTTGACCAATTCTGGAAAACATTTATTTTACCACATTTCTGTCTTTGGATAATTACTTTGCTGTATTTCCTTTAGAAACCTTCCCTTTGGGCCATGCAGTCGTTTGATAACTGTCAGTGACACTTGACAACAACCTCTTTAGTGTATATTGAGGGTAAAGCCAAGATAAAGGTATTAGGCGTATAATGACATTGACTGAGATTCACCAGAAGCCTTGAATTTGTCTTATGAAAACGTGGTAAAGAGAAAAACATGTGAAGCACCTGGGGGATCCCACATTTTGTGTTGTACGTTTACGTTGTCCGGAGAGAGGATGGAAGGTGGAGTTTGACTCACAAACGGTCTTGTGTTTTCGGCCCCTCCGACCGCGGTGTGACCCGCAGTTTAACCTGGTGTGCGATGACTCTTGGAAGGTGGACCTCTTTCAGTCCTGTGTGAATGTGGGCTTCTTCCTGGGCTCTCTGGGCGTCGGCTACATTGCAGACAGGTACGTAAAGGCCGATCCCACTAAACAGCATCAACACCATGGAGAGAACGGACTTTAGGGGCCAATGGCGGGAGAATGTGGCCAGTGGGAATCTTTGCAGAAGTTGAGGGAGACAAGACATGGCAGCGAGTGCTTTGGACTTCGTGGGGCAGCAGAACGGAGGCAGGATGGATTTCAGAGGTTGAAACTGCATGCAGAGTGTATAGCTGGGGTGCGGGACTGAAAGGAAGGGGGACAAAGCCACTGTTTATGCTTCTAGCGGATGGGTGGAGGCGGGCAGGGCCATTTTTTGAGACGGGACAGAATGGGTTAGGAACAGCCTTGGTTGCTGCTCTTTGGGGTGAAGGGGGTGGGAGCAAGCAAGAGTTCTGTCTTGGAAGTGGTAACATTGGAGATGTGTTCAGAGTAGCCTGTGAGACAGAGAAGAGAGGCCAAGTGGGCAGCTGGATTATGAGGTTTGGGCTAGAGTTAAATATTTGGGATTTGTCACCGGCAATTGGTATTTAAAGCTATAAACCATGTCTGAGATAAGCTAGGAGAGGGTATATGGAGAGAAGATCCACACGTAGAAGTCGGTGGGCAATGGCAGTGTCTGTGGAAGGTTGAAGGTAAGTGAGAGATGAGAGAGTGGATTTTTGTGTGTGGACGACTCTTCCCCACCCCCACCCCCCACCCCGTATTTCCTTAAAGCATGTTAATTTCATTTTTACATGTGGGAAGAAGTTGGAGTGAATTTTTCAGTCACAATAGATTAGAATATTTTTAGCATTTATTTATTTATTTTCAGGAGTAGATAATTTTCATGTATGAGTTTAAAAATATATATATATGTTTTGTTTCTTAAATTCCACATATGAGTGAGATCACATGGTATATGTCTTTCTCTGTCTGAGTACTTTCACTTAACATAATACCCTCTACGTCCATCTATGTTGTCACAAATTTATTCTTTTCTATGGCTGAGTAATATTGCATTATTATATATATATATATATGTATACACACACACACACTAAATCTTTATTCATTCTTCGATTGATGGACATTTAGGTTGCTTCCATACATTGGCTATTGTAAATAATGCTGCAATAAACATAGGGGTGCAGATATCTTTTTGAATTAGTGTTTTTATTTTCTTTGGAAAAATACCCAGATGGGGAACTGTTGGATTGTATGGTAGTTCCATTTTAAATTTTTGGAAGAAACTCCACACTGTTTTCCATAGTGGCTGCATCAATTTACATTCCCACCAACAGTGTACTAAGGTTCCCTTTTCTCCACATCCTTGTCAACACTTGTTATTTATTGTCTTTTTGATAATAGCCATTCTGACAGGTGTGAGGTGATATCTTGTAGTTTTGATTTGCATTTCCCTGATGATTAGTGATGTTGAGCATCATTTCATGTGTTTGTTGGCCATCTGTATGTCTTCATTGGAACAATGTCTATTCAGATCCTCTGACCATTTTAAAATCTGGTTGTTTGGTTTTTTTGATATTGAGTTGTATGAGCTCTTTATATATTTTGGATATTAACCTCTTATCAGATATATTGTTTGCAAATATCTTCTTCCATTCTGTAGACAGCCTTTTCATTTTGTTGATAGTTTCTTTTGCTGTGCAAAAGCTTTTTAGTTTGATGGAGTACCATTTGTTGGTTTTTGCTTTTGTTTTCCTTGCCTGAGGAGACATATCCAAAAAATATTGCTAAGACTGATGTCAAAGAGCATACTGCCTATGTTTGCTTCCAGGAGTTTTGTAGTTTCAGGTCTTACGTTTAAGTCTTTAATTCATTTTGAGTTTTTTTTTTTTGTATATAGTGTGAGAAAGTAGTCTAGTTTGATTCTTTTGCAAGTAGCTGTCCAGTTTTCTCACCATCATATATTGAGGAAGCTGTCTTTTTCTTATTGTATATTCTTGCCCCCTTTTTCATAGATTAATTGACATATAAGTGTGGGGTTACTTCTGGGCTCTCTATTCTGTTCCATTGATCTATGTGCCTGTTTTTGTGCCAGTACCATAGTGTTTTGATTACAATGGCTTTGTAGTATATTTTGAAAACAGGGAGCCTGATACCTCCAGCTTTGTTCTTCTTTCTCAAGATTGTTTTGGCTATTTGGAGTCTTTTGTGTTTCCATACAAATTTTAGAATTATTTGTTCTACTTACATGAAAAATGTCATTGGTATTCTATGGTATTGTATTGTATTGAATTCAACACATTGTTTTGAATCTGTAGATTGCCTTGAATGAAGTATGGTCATTTTAACAATATTAATTCTTCCAATCCATGAGCACAGTATATCTTTCCATTTTTTTGTATTGTCTTCAATGTTTTCATCAATGTCTTATAGTTTTCTGAGTACACATCTTTTACTTCCTTGGTTAGATTTATTCCTAGGTATTTTATTTTTTTTGATGCAATTGTAGATGGGATTATTTCCTTAATTTCTCTTTCTGATAGTTTTTCAGTACTCTATAAAAATGCAACAGATTTCTGTACATTAATTTTGTAGCCTGTAACTGCTGAATTCATTGATTAGTTCTAATAGTTTTTTTGGTGGCATCTTTAGGATTTTCTACATATAGTATGTCTTCTGCAGTGACTGTTTTACTTCTTCTGTTGGATTCCTTTCTTCTTTCTTTCTTTTCTTTTCTCTTTCTCTCTCTCTTTCTTTCTTTTTCTTTTCTTTCTTTTTTTTGTCTGATTGCTGTGGCTAGGACTTCCAATATCATGTCGAGTGAAAATGGTGAGAGTAGATATCCTTGTCTTGTTCCTGATCTTAGAGGAATTTCTTTCAGCTTTTCACCACTGAGTATGATGTTGGCTGTGTGTTTGTCATATATGGCCTTTATTATGTTGAGGTATGTTCCCTCTATGCTTACTTTCTGGAGAGTTCTCCATTATAAATAGAGGTTGAATTTTGTCCAAAGTCTTTTCTGTATCTATTGAGATTATCATATGGTTTTTATTCTTCAATTTGTTAACATGGTATATCACATTGATTGATTTGCAGATATGGAACCATCCTTGTGTCCCTGAGATAAATCCTGCTTGATCACGGTGTATGATTTTTTTAAATGTATTGTTGTATTTGGTTTACTAATGTTTTGTTGAAAACTTCTGCATCTATGTTCATCGGTGATATTGGCCTGTAATTTTCTCTTTTTGTGGTGTCTTTGTCTGATTTCAGTATCAGGGTGATGCTGGCCTCTTAGAATGAGCTTGGAAGCATTCCTTCCTCTTCAATTTTCTGGAATAATTTGAACAGGGTAGGTGTTAACTCTTCTTTAAATGTTTGGTAGAATTCACCAGTGAAGCTGTCTGGTCCTGGGTTTTTGTTTGTTGGGAAATTTTTTAAAAAATTACTGAGTCCATTTCATTACTGGTAATTGGTCTGTTCATATTTTCTATTTCTTCCTGATTCAGCCTTGAGAGATTGTATATTTCTAGAAGTCTATCCCTTTCTTCTAGGTTGTTCATTTTATTGGTGTATAATGATTCGTAGTAATCTCTTATGATCCTTTGTATTTCTGTGGTGTCAGTTGTAACTTCTCTTTTTTCATTTCTGATTTTATTAATTTGAGCCCTCTGTCTTTTTTTCTTGATGAGTCTGGCTAAAGATTTATCAATTTTGTTTATCTTTTCAAAGAAACTGCTCTTAGTTTCATTGACTTTTTCTATTGTTTTCTTAGTCTCTATTACACTGATATCTGCTCTGTTCTTTATAATTTCTTTCCTTCTACTAACTTTGGGTTTTATCTGTTCTTCTTTTTCTAGTTCCTTTAGGTGTAAGGTTAGGTTGTTTATTTGAGATTTTTCTTGTTTCCTGAGGTAGGCTTGTATCACTATAAACTTCCCTCTTAAAACTGTTTTTGCTGCATCCCATAGGTTTTGGATCATTGCGTAGATGACTCTTTAAAACAAGATGGCTGTGAAGGAAATGGGGAAGTGGAGAGGTGAAGGGTCCAGGAAGATGAGAACAATATCATGGAGAGAGCAAGGAACCAAAGGGGCTCAGTCAAGGGCTGGACCCAAGTGCAGTGGGTGAGGCTGCCTTTGGGAGGAGACACAGGAGAAAATGGATGCTGGCACTATTATGTCTGAACATTCTTGGGTAAGAAGATGTGGGCTTCAGACAAGAAGTGTCTCTATATAGAAGTTTGAGGCAAGAATACATGGAGTAGATAAATGAAGTAGACATGCTGGAATCCAGGAAGGAGGATGACAGAGAAAGGCAGAGGGCTTGCTGGGCCTGGTGGGGAGGGATCCTTGGTGTGGGCAAGTTCAATGTAACCACATAAGAGGTTGGTCCCTTCCTTCCTTGCCTTACTGCCAGAGAATGTGGGATAAGATTTAAAAGATCGAATCAATAAAGCACAATTATGGGATGAAGTTTTAGCAAATAATTTGCCCATTTTATTCATGAAAAAGGAAGGGAAAAATGCTTTTCAATAGTTACACTATTAGGGGCTTCCCTGGTGGTGCAGTGATTAAGAATCCGCTTGCCAATACAGGGGACATGGGTTTGAGCCCTGGTCTGGGAAGATCCCACATGCCGCGGAGCAACTAAGCCCGTGCACCACAACTACTGAGCCTGTGCTGTAGAGCCCGTGCTCCACAACAAGAGAAGCCACCGCAATGCGAGGCCCACACACCACAACGAAGAGTAGCCCTCACTCACAGCACCTAGAGAAAGCCCACACGCAGCAACGAAGACCCAACACAGCCAAAAATAAATAAAATAAAATAAATAAATTTATTAAAAAATATTTATACTATTAGAACTGAAGGTTTTCCCAGAAAAACTTGTATGACCATCGATAAGACTATGTGGGGGGAAAAGCCTGGTTTCTGGTGCACCCTGTTAATAATAACACAGTCTGTTAAATACAAAGGTAACGAGAGGAGATGAGTCTGAGAACTAGGAGAGTCAGTGAGGGAGGCCACTCATCCTTGGCTGAGACGCCATATTGCTGAGAGCGATCAGGGTTCCTCTTCAGAGTGGCTTAATTAACCTCGCAAGAGCCGCTGGTCGCTCTTCACTGAGGATGGACCGGGTCAGGCTTTGAGGAGGGACAGCGATCAGCGGACTGCACGATCCCTCAGAAAAACTGTCTTGTCTCCCACTAGAGACACTTGCTGTCCCATCGTCCCTGTGAATACTCAGTACTCACCTCACCTCGCTGTCTCCTTGCCTCTGAAGGTTTGGCCGTAAAGTATGCCTCTTGGCCACCACCCTCATCAGCGCCATCTTGGGCGTCCTGACGGCGGTTGCTCCAGACTACACGTCCCTGCTGCTCTTCCGCCTGGGGCAGGGGCTGGTCAGCAAGGGCAGCTGGACGGCTGGCTACACCTTGAGTAAGCATCCACTGGCCTGAGGTTTGCACACACTTTAAGGAGCCACGGAAGTCAGGTCGTGGGGTAGAATGGGATGAAGCCGAATGTGGAGCTGGGTTTTTTGGGGGAAGAGGGTGTTTGCAGGGTCTAGAGAAAGTGTGGTCATTCTAGCTGGATTTGTTGTCTGCGTGACTAGGGCTGGGCATGCTGTCAGGATGGCCTTCTCTCTCTCTCTTGCTCGCGCTCTCTCTTTTTGTTTGAGAGACACTTAAATAAATCAGTGCTTCCGTATCAGCTAATCCGTTTGGGAAAAGAAGATCACACGTGATGTGGTTACAGCGACGGGGGTGTGCAGGAAGCGGAGACAGGTGGGAGAGTATCTTAACGTTTTAAATATGAAAGAACCAGCATCTTTCAAAGTAAATACAACAAACTCAACTGGTTTGAAGGACACGAAACAGTTAGGAGAGAAGACATAGAGGAAATAAAAGAAGAGATAAACATAATGATTTTAAAAAATGAAGTGTAAAGCAATGTAATTCTATATACTTTTTTTTTTTTCAAATTTTCTCTGAAGGGTAAGAATAGAAAATGAAAACTACTTCCTTAGAAGAAGGTAGTATGAGAACCATCTGTGCTTCCCTCAGCCGGTTTTTGGGCACATCAGACATCAGTGAGGATAATCCACATCTCTGCCATGTCTTGCCATCTCTGAAAACGACATCCTATGGCTTGGCATCCTGAGAAATAGTTCACTAGAGCCAAGAAAAATCATATTCCTCCCTTGAGAAACCATGCACACCCTGGTTTAGTGAGGTCAGCACATATTTAGTGACAGCCCAGCCACCTATACGCTTACCGGGCACTACTTGGCACATGGTGAAGAGGATTAATTCTGAGGTCAAATCTACACCCAACACTGACCGGCTGTGTGGTCTTACAGACAAGTTCCATAACCTCTCCGTGCCTCAGGATCCTCCGCATGGGAATGACAAGGCTGTGAGGTAGATGAAGTGCCCCAGGTGTAGCCCAGAGGGATGCCCGCCCCGTACTCCTCCCTGCAGCGTGCGCACCTGCTGCCACTTGGCAGGCAGGGGGCAAGATGGGGTGCCAAGAGAGATAAGGCCCCCATCCTCTCTCAAGGAGCTCAAAGGCTAGAGAGAAAGGGAGGCCCACCGGGAACCCCCTTTACCTGTGGTGGAGGGATAGCTACCCCTGGCCCCGTTCTTCCTGCGGCTGTCCCCGCTTGCTGTGGGCCACACACTCCCTGGTCCTGCGTACGCGGCTCCTGCGCAGTCCCCTGTATTGACTCCTCCTCTGCCCCCTGACCCCTCAACGTGGCAGGACCCAGGAGACTTTCCTCCCCCCTCCCCAGCCCTGCTGTGCCCTTTACTTTCAAAATCCCTCCGGAACCCCATTCATCTCACTCCTCTGCTGCTTCCACGGCTCCCAGACACCAGCATCACCTCACCTCCACGGTGGTCTCCCTGGGGCACCTACAGGCAGCAGCACGGCGAGCCTTTAATAGACGTGGGATCGCGTCACCCCTGTGCCGCGGCGGCTCTGCGTTTCCCGCAGTGGAAGCCAATGTCCTCGGCAAGCCTATGAGGCCCCCCAGGAGGGCGCATTGCCCCACTGACGGGGGTCCTCGTCCACAGGGCCACCGTGCTGCTGTTTCCTCTGGCTGGAACTCGCTTCGCCCTTCTGTGTTCGGCTAAACTCCCTCACCTCTCGCAGGTCTTGGCTCAAATGTCACGCACGAGCTCCACCCCTCCGCTCTCTGAAAATCTGCAACCCCTCCACCCTGGACTCTCCCGAATCCCCTCGGGCCATCTATCTGTTCTCTCTGCACAGCGCGCAGCGCGTTAGGACCCGGCTGTGACCTGCTCACTTGTGTGTGTCGTCCACCATCTCTCACGAGAATGCGGGCTTAGGAGGGCAGGACTCTGCCGGCTGAGCTCACGATACATCCAGACACCCACAACAGGGCCAGGTCCTCAAAGATGGTCGTGAAATCAACGAGCGCTCCCGGGGGTCGTGGAAAATAGTCCAGCGCGGCCTGGAGCCCATGGGAGGAAGGAAGGGTCCGGGGAAGAGAGCCCGGCAGACTGAAAAGGAGAACTCCAGACGGCGGATGGGGGTGTTCAGAAAGGGTGGAGAGCCGGGACAAAAGGGCCGGGCCTCGTGCGGGGGGGAGGTGGAAGGGCGTTTGGGGAAGGAGCCGCGGGGGCGCACGGAGGGGGCGGGGGCGCGCCGCCCTGGCTTCTCTCCTCGGGGGAGCCCACCAGTGACGTTTCTCCTGTTTCAGTCACAGAATTCGTGGGCTTGGGCTACAGAAGAACGGTGGCGATCCTCTACCAGGTGGCGTTCACGGTGGGGCTCGTGCTGCTCTCCGGGCTGGCCTACGCTGTCCCTCACTGGCGCTGGCTCCAGCTGGCCGTCTCTCTGCCCACCTTCGTCCTCCCGCTGTGCTACTGGTACTGTGTCCTCGCGGGGACCCCGTCTTCCCGGCGGCCGGGGCGGCCCTACCCGCAGGCCTGGGGCTTACAGCCATCTGTGCCGTTTAGGGAGTTCCGTCACATTCCCCCGGGGCGCTGCCCTCAAACAGAGCTTCTTTCTGCTCGCGTCCCCAAGATAGAGGCTGGGATGCTACGAGTCAGACAGAGGGCACCGAGTCCCAAAGGAGGCATCTGCTGTCTGTCGAGTGGATGAAGGGATGAAATGATCTTTGGGGAGCGTGCACATTGAACCATTATGAACAAAACCCGTTCAAGTGAGCTGTTAATCTTCGTAGCTGTCAGCCCTTGGCAGGGTGAAGGGCGGAGCACCTAGACAGCTGAGTTTTTCTTGCGGGAGAGGGAAGCGGGGGTCGGTGGCGGGGAGGTGCGTGGTAGCAGAGGTTTGTGGAGAGAACGGTCGCGTCCATGCAGCTTTTGTCACTGTTTTGCTGAGGGCAGATCTTATCCGTGGGAGGCATCGAGTCCACCCAGTTTCTCAAGACTGCGGCTCTAAGTACACTCCCGTTCAGGAAGAGCCTGCGCCCTCCTTGTCATGTGAAACAAGGGGTCCTCCAGTGACGGGACCCCCTGGCTGAGTCCCGATGGCCGGGCTGGGTGAGACTATACCTGTGTGTTTTCAGATGACCAGAGATTCCCAATCTTTGACTTTATAACATCCTTGTCCCATTTGAAATAGACACCATGGTGTACCTGATGCTAAAGAAAAGTGACTATAGTTTATTTTGTTTTGGAAATATTTTGAGACATGTTCTACAGCCCCTGTCTTACAAGGAGGCATCTGCTGTATCGCAAGGGGTGGGGCGTGTGGAGCATCTATTATGTGTGAGAGAGTTCCTGGGGTGGGGAGAAGGGCTGCTGGCTTCCAGGAGAGAATGGGACCCCCGCCCCACCGGATGAAGGCTACATAGGAAGCGATGGTTCTCTTCTGGTCCGTAAACCTTAGCAGGTGGCAGTAAGACCTCGAGTGACTCACAGAGCTCCCGTGTGGGCTCTCTGGGCCAGCACACAGTGGCCCCAGATCCTCGTCCACCAGACGCTTGAGGAACTACAGTCCCAGCGTGAGGAGGGCAGGCTGGTCTGAGCAGCAGCTTCGCTCTGATCGGGGCTTAACATCAGATGAGCTCTGCAGAAAATGAGACGTAGTGATGATCTGTGTCCACAGGTTTGTGCCCGAGTCTCCCCGATGGCTGTTATCGCAAAAGAGGAACGCTCAAGCAGTAAAGATAATGGACCACATAGCCCAAAAGAATGGGAAATTGCCTCCAGCTGATCTAAAGGTGACAAACTAGCAGAGGGTTTCTCCCGTCGCTGAACTTTGGGTTGCATTTATGACTTAGAGCATGCCTGTGGGGCTGCCTTGGGAGGCAAGAGGGCACTGGTGACATTTGGGGTGATGGGTGTGGGGGCCAGCCATGTGAGGACCGACCTCGGGGCGGGGGCCGGGAAAAGGGGCCCTGATAGTGTTTCCTGCTCACGGCAGCTTGGATGCAGCTGATGCCCTGACTCCTTCCTAGATGCTGTCTCTCAAAGAGGATGTCACTGAAAAGCTGAGCCCCTCGTTTGTAGACCTGTTCCGCACGCCGCACCTGAGGAAGCACACCTTCATCCTGATGTACCTGTGGTAAGGGGCCTTTCTGACGCCTGTCTCCAGATGGAACTGGTGGGCTTACCTACGTACCCAGGTACAAGTTAAAGACAGTGGAACAACTCAGGTGGAAAAAGAGAAGCATGAAAAGGAATTTCCAGATGGTTTTCCAGTGGTCAGAGAGCCCTTAAAAAGACACCTGATTTCTCCCTTGAGGATTGCATAGTAGAGGAAGGGCCTCATTTTAGTAAGAAGAAATTCTTCCATAAGAAAGGTCAACAGTAAGCTGCACGGAGGGTTCTCAAGGTTGCCTCAAATCCCACACGTCTCGTCTTTGGGGAGTAGCCAAGTCTTGACATAGCGTCAGAAGGTGGATGAGATGTCAGTGGCTCCTGGTGCTTTCAAGGAGGAAGAGCCCTTCCTCGCATCTAAGACCTTTATAGACCCCGATGAGAGTATCAGTGCTTTTTTTCACCCCCGATTAGGAAACTCACATCCACATCCAGATTCACCCATGTACGCCCGGCACACCCCCAGGGCTGCGTCCACCTCCCAAGTAGCTACCTGGAGATGGGGCCCCCACCCTCTTTCCTCAAGGGGTGCTGGGTCAGCTCCCGACATCAGGGCTTTCTCCTCAGCACGAGGGAGGTTATTCAGTTACTCCCCGAATACCTGGGCTGAGTAGCTGGACCCTGGGCTTCCCTCCCACTGGAGTCGCTCTGCTGCCCTGCACTTGTTTGCCCTTCCGGGAAATAAGGGTTCCAACTAAGAGGGCAGCCCCTGGCACCCTCAGTAAATATTTGTTGAAGGTTGAATGAATGACCACTGTTCCACAGAATCCATCCCAAGTTCTTTAGATGCCAGGCTAACCTGACCCTGTCCTGGCAGCCCCAGTCACTGTGTCTCTGGGAAGGCCCAGGAGTCCTGTGCCCGCTACGTGATGGGCCTCTGCAAACAACCCAGGTGCCTGGTGCATTTCTCATGATGCTCAGTATTCGACTCAGCAATGTCTCTTCGGTGTGGAGGCCCGGGACTCTGCAGATAGGAAGGCTTACTCCCCTCCTATATGACTGCACGGCCCATTCCCACTCCTGTCAACGTGGCGGTTTTGTCCCCTCTGCTGTCTTACACCCCTCCACGCAATCCTTGGGCAGATTCTGCTCTGTCTTGAAAATATACTGAGACTCTGCCATTCCTCATCACCTGCACTCTCGGGTCCCCGTTGGAGTGTCGTGATCTCTCGTCCGTGTTGTTGCAGCAGCCTCCTCACTGGCGATCTGACCCCACTCCTGTCCCCCCAGGAACTGCTCACAGAGCAGGCAAAGGTCACGGACCGGGTCACCTCCTCGTCCACATCCTCACTGGCTTCCTAGTCCACCGAGAAGGAAACCAGATTCCTTCCTACGAGGCCTCACGCGCTCTGGCCCCTGGACTCCTTCCCCCCCCACCCCATCCAGTCCATTCATCACAGCATCTCGGGAGGCGTGCCCATCACTTCCTGGCTGTGTGACTGTCAGGAAGCTTCGTGATCTCTGTGACTCAGTTTCCTCATCGGCCAGTGGATGTCATGATAGGACCTACTCACAGGCCTGTTGGAAGAATTAATGAGATAATATGTGTAAAGGGCTTAGGCCTGACAACTACAAATTGCTGTTTGTGTTTTAATATGTGCATGCAATTCATGGGTCCTGCCAAAAGATGGCAGCCCTGCACATTTGTTAACTGTTGCTAGTTTTTTGTTTGTTTTTTGGGGGTCTTTTTGGACAGAAAATTCAGGGTTCTCCATTCCTTTCTCTTGGATCAGTCTCTTTATGGGTTAAAGGTGACCGTTCCCATCTAACCGGCTAAGCTGACCAGCATGGAGGACCCCACCGGGCTCATCTTAACCCACTGAGCTGCTGCCAGTGCCTTTTTCTTGTATGCTTTTTTTTTTTTTAATTTACATTTTTAAAAATATTTATTTATTTGGCTGCGTCGGGTCTTAGTTGTGGCACACAGGATCTTTGTTACAGCATGCAGGATGAGTGGGCTCAGTAGCTGTGGCACGTGGGCTTAGCTGCCCCGCAACATGTGGGATCTCAGTTCCCCGATCAGGGATTGAACCTGCGTCCTCTGCATTGGAAGCCGGATTCTGAACCACTGGACCACCAGGGAAGTCCTCTTCTTGTATTCTTGACCCTTTGGTTCAACCAGGAATAATTTAGGACTAGAAACAAAAGCATCCCATGCTACTCTGAGTGCAGCTTTATAAAACCAGGGGGTATAGTAATGAGAAACATACGCTGTGATCTCAGTTTTGGAGCTGATGGGCAATTGGCATTTCTATAAGAAAATAATTTCTTATCCACCTAAATCTCTTCTCACAGCGTAAATACAGTCGGCCCTCCATATCTGCAGGTTCTGCATCTGGGGATTCAACCAAATGCAGATCAAAAATATCTGAAAAAAATTCCAGAAAGTCCCCAAAAGCCAAACTTGAATTTGCTGCATGCTAGCAACTATTTACATAGCATTTACATTATATTAGGTATAATAGTTATTTAGAGATGATTTCAAGTATACGGGAGTATGTGCATAAGTTCTATGCAAATACTACGCCAATTTATACAAGGGTCTCGAGCATCCTTGGATTTTGGTATCCTGGGGGCTCCTGGAACCAATCCCCAAAGGATAGTGAGGAACAACTGTACCAATAGAATCATTCAATGTTCCAAAATTATGTAGTCTGACCAAAAGTGACACATGGGACTCTCTAAATTTCCCCCTGAGTGGGAGTGACTGTGCTGGTCCCCATCGGTCTGTGTGCCATTTTCTGTAACACTGCTATTCTTTCCTCGAATATGGATGAAGGGGTCGTGCAGCGGGATATGAGGTAAAAGGAGTAAGGGGCTTCCCTGGTGGCGCAGTGGTTGAGAGTCCGCCTGCTGATGCAGGGGACGTGGGTTCGTGCCCCAGTCCGGGAGGATCCCACATGCCGCGGAGCGGCTGGGCCCGTGAGCCATGGCCGCTGAGCCTGTGTGTCCGGAGCCTGTGCTCCACGACAGGAGAGGCCACAACAGTGAGAAGCCCACGTGCCGCAAAAAGAAAAAAAAAGAGTAAGGGAATAATGCCTGTTAAAGATGGTGTGATGTGTGGGGGGGAGGACCACTGTGGAGGTGGAAAGACTTGGCTGACTTCTCCACCCTGTTGTGCTCGGGATCCTTGCCCTTGGAAAGATAACAATGACAGCAGTAAAATCTCATCTTCACTGAGTGCCCACTATGTGCCCGGAACTATACTGAGCACTTTTTGTCCATTACCTCAATGAATTCTCAAGACAACCCAAATTCACAGCTGAAGGAATTGAGGCACAGAGAGGTTAGTTCACTTACTTAAGACCACACAGCTCATACAACAGTCTGATTCCTGAAACTGCTCACTCACCACTGCTTCTCCTGCCCTTCCCCTTGGAGGCCGTTGGAGCATCTGATGAGGTAGGGCACATGCAGTGCTCAGAGCAGGGCCAGCACCCAGGTGCGCAGTAAACAGTAGCTACCATTGTTTGCCATTTCTCGAAAACGTAAACCTATCCTGTAAGTCACACCCTCACATAAATTGTGAAAGGAGGGTCTCATCGAGGGCCCCTCAAGGGCACCTTTCTTGATTTTGATCCCCCTCTTCTCATATTGCTCTAGAACATTCTACACCCAGCTTGCAGTGTCCTTTATCCTCCCAGCCAGAATTCTAAATCTCCCCTCCTCCGAGGAGCTTGCCTTTGACCCGGACTCTCCTCCCTGCTCAGGTTCACCAGCTCCGTACTCTACCAGGGCCTCATCATGCACATGGGCGTCACCGGCGGGAACCTCTATCTGGATTTCTTCTACTCAGCTCTGGTCGAATTCCCGGCGGCCTTCATCATCCTCGTCACCATCGAGCGCTTTGGCCGCCTCTACCCGCTGGCTGGGTCCAATCTGGTGGTGGGGGCAGCCTGCTTCCTCATGATCTTTATCTCACATGGTGAGTGGTCCACTTTCATCATCTTCCGGGTAATTGAATTGTGGGAATAGTGTGTTAACTCTTTCATAAGCCTCTGGAACAGACACAAAGACAAGGCATTACCTGAGTCTAGAACCATTTTTAAAAACATTTACATTGAGGTATAACGTTCGTACAATGAGCCCATTATAAGTGTTCAAGCCAGTGAATTTTTACATGTCTGTAAGCCTGGGCACCACGACCTACAAAAAGGTAAAGAACATTGCCAACATCTCGGAAGGTTTCCTCACCCTCCTTGACCATCAGTATTCACCACCCCTGCATGGGTCACCACTACTGTGGTCTCTGCCACTGCAGATTAATGCTGACTGTTCTTGAACTTCATACAAACGGAACCATACCACGCGTACTCTGTATGGTCTCACTTCATTTGCTTATCCTTACGTCCACGAGGTTCGTCCACGTTGTCACGAGAGTGAAGTTTGTACTTTTTCCTTATCGTGAAGCATCCCAGTGTATGAATACCCCACTATATATCCACACCACTGTTGATTGACAGTTGTGTGGCCTCCAGTGTCTGCCTATTGGGATTAAGGCTGCAGTGAACATTCGGGCACATCTTTTCGTGGACAGTCGTTTCCCTTGCTGCAAGGGGGACGTATGTTAGTTTTAGTAGATATAGGCAGACAGCTTTCCATATGGTTGGACCAATTCACATTCCCACTGCGATGCATGAGCCTTCCCATGGTTACACATCCTTACCAATGCTTGGTTTTGCGAGTCTTTCTAACACCAGCCATTTTGGTACCATGTGCTTTACTCCATAATTCTTAGCAATCCAAGATAAGCCAAAGCAGAATCATTTGGGTGGTTTTAAGTACATAAATTGCCTTTCTCATCTCTTACTTTTGGAAATGTTAAAAACATACGAAGGCAGATTTGCTATTTTCTCAGTTTTTTTTTTTGTTTGTTTGTTTGTTTTGCGGTACGCGGGCCTCTCACTGCTGTGGCCTCTCCCGTTGCGGAGCACAGGCTCCGGACGCGCAGGCTCAGCGGCCATGGCTCACGGGCCCAGCCGCTCCGCGGCATGTGGGATCTTCCCAGACCGGGGCACAAACCCGCGTCCCCTGCATCGGCAGGCGGACTCTCAACCACTGCGCCACCAGAGAAGCCCTATTTTTATTTTTTAGTAACAGCATGGAGTGCTGAGAGGGAGCCTGAGGTCTGAGACTGTTTATCACCTCAGGGTTAACCCTTAGGTGATGCCTCAGCTGAGAGGGAGTTCAGGCATCACCCCCTCTGTCCTGCACCCCCCAGGACACTCCTCCCAGTGCCCACCCTCTCCACTTACCCCCATTTAGTCCCCATCACATTAGATGATAAGCCTTCACTGCCACCCCCCCTAAGAAAGAAATATTTCAGTTACCTTCTATGCACTTGATGTAGCAGGCATCTCGGCCCTAGGATCTCAGATGTGAGCAAAGCAGAGAAAGTCTCTGTTTTGTGGAGCTTATGTTCTAGATGAAAAAGAGAAGGAGGAAGAGGGACGGGCGATAATTCTTTGTCTGGTGGTCACAGGTGGCCTTAGGAAACCTGAATGAAGTGGGGACGAGCCATGTAAACATCCTCGGAAGGAGCTTTCCAGGCAGGGGAACAGCAAGAGCGAGGACCCCATGGATGGGGAGAGCTGGGCATTGGAGGAGGAACAGCTGGACCCTTGTGACTAGGGCTGGGCAGGCAGGGGCAAGGATAGCCAGAGTGAGGTCAGGAGTTAGCAGGAGATGCCAGCGTGGATCTTATCCCGATCATGCAAGGAAACCACCTGGCTCTGCACAGGGCGGCCACGCGGCAGGACTGTGGTTCTAACTGGGCCCTCTGGCCGCTGAGGAGAGTGGCCCGGGCCCTGTCAGAGGCAGGGCAGTTCTCTGAGGGCAGGGGTGCTGTGCATGTCTAGTAGAGCATCTTGCCAAATGGATCAAAGGCCACAGAATTTGTGACAAGGGCCCCCCTCTAGATATCTGAGTGAATTCCTTTATCTTCTCTCTTTTGGGAGCTGGGAGGTGTGGTCCCTAACTAAAGGCTTGGCTTGGGTTCTCCACCAGGTGGAGGGCAGCCAAGACCTGGAGAGACTATGCTGGCCCTGGGCCATCTCGGTCCTAGGGCCAGCAGGTCCGCTGTCCTGGGAGCCTCATGCTGGTGGAGTGAAGGAAGCATGCCTTCCATGAGTAGCCGGCTCATGGGGACAAGGGTCAAGATGACACGCTGTCTGTGACCCCAGAGGCTTTGTTGGTGAGCTGGCCTGTCTCAGGAGTCACTGGTGGTTTAGGGTTCGGGTAAACACCTACCAACCAGGTGAAGTGGATGACGGTGCCTAATGCTTTGATGGCTCCCCAGGAAGAAGAGGGCTTCCTGTACCTTCAGCTAATCAAGAACCGAGAGCAGTCTGCTGGGAGGAGACGAGGGTTCACTTTCCTCATATTCTCAGACTGTTCTGAAAGATGTTTGGGTTAAAAAATGTGTCGGGAAATGAGCACTAAACTGAGGATGAGAAATCTGCTCTACCAGCTCCAGGACTTCTGCCCGAGAGAACCATGCTGTTGAGGACCTATTACGTTTCAGGCACCGTGCCAGCAACCACACTATCCACGGTAATTAAAAAGCCAACACTTATGGAGTGGGCACGGTGCACATCTGACACACATTATCTCTAAATCTCACAACAACCTATAAGCTGGGTAAAATTATTCCCATTTTACAACTGAGGAGACTGAAGCATGAAGAAGTAAATCGTGGACGTCCCTGGTGGTGCAGTGGTTAAGAATCCGCCTGCCAATGCAGGGGACACGGGTTTGAGCTCTGGTCCGGGAAGATCCCACATGCCGCGGAGCAACTAAGCCCGTGAGGCACAACTGCTGAACCTGCGCGCCACAACTACCCAACACAGCCAAAATATAAATAAATTAATTAATTTTAAAAAAAAAAGAAGAAGAAGTAAAGCGTTTGCCAGGTCCCACCGCTGACGGGAGGCCGAGCTGAGATTCGAAAAGCACATTCGTCCCTCTGCCCAGCAGGGCCTTCCCTCATGCGTCATCATCAAGTCCCGAAACCTTTCAGGACTCAGTTTACCTATCCACAATGGAGGGGTCAGATAAGACAATCTTTCTGGCCCTTCCAGCTCTGAAGTCCAAGGTTCCAATCATGGCTTCTCCTGGCAACTCCATGGGCACAGTCCTCACTTGCTCTCCATGCCCTCTGTGTGTTTCTTCTCCAGATCTGCATTGGTTGAATATCGTGGTAGCTTGTGTTGGCCGAATGGGAATCACCCTCGCGTTCCAGATGGTGTGCCTGGTGAATGCTGAGTTGTACCCTACGTTCCTCAGGTGAGTGCACGGTGGTGTGGGCCGGGTGGCCGCTGGCAGAGCTGTGGGCCAGCCAGGCTCGGTGAGGACCATCCACCAAGATGCCCCAAGGGTGGATTGTTTGACATTGAGATGGGGGCAGGGCATCAAAGACAGGGCCCTCGCCTAATCTGGTAGAGAAGGTGAAAGGCACAGGTTCGGTGGACTAAGGGTCGCATCGTGCCCTGTACGGAGGGCAAGCGCAAGAGGAAAGGCGTCTGGCACAGAGGAGAGAGCCCTGGGCGGCACGTGGGAGGCTGAGGTGCAGCCCTGTCCTTAGCGCCGACTAGTTGTCGAAACTTTCGCAGCTCCACTGACACCTCTGGACGTAACTTGCTTAAGAGCAGTTCATATTTGTACAGTGACATACAGAGCATTGCCAGACATGGGCTGCAGGTCATCCTATAATATCATTGTGATCCCCATTTTACATGTGAGAAAGCTGAGGTTTACAAAGAGAAAGAGACCTTCCAAGAGTCACACAGCTAGAAAGTGGCAGGGCCCAGACAAGAACCCACTTTCTTTCTTTCTCTCCCTCTCCCTCCCTTCCTTCCTTCCCCCCTTTCTTCCCTCCTTTCTCTCTCTCTCTTTCTTTCATTGAAGGATAGTTGATTTACAATGTTGTGTTAATTTCTGCTGTACAACAAAGTGATTCAGTTATGCATAATATATATATATATATATATTTTTTCGTATTCTTTTCCATTATAGTTTATCCCAGGATATTGAATATAGTTCCCTGTGCTCTACAGTAGGACCTTGTTGTTTATCCATTCTATACATAATAGTTTGCATCTGCTAATCCCAAACTCCCAGTCTATCCTTCCCCCACGCCTTCACCCTCTTGGCAACCAAGAACCGGCTTCTTTCTGACCTTGAAGCTGATGCTTTTCCCATGATGACTCTGTAAACATAGCAACAGGCCTAGATGACTCATTGTTTAAGGTCAGGTTTGTTGAGGTAGAATTTTCTTAGAGCAAAATTCCCCCTAAAAGGTACAGTTTGATTAGTGTTGATTGTATTCGTTTCACCACCATCACAGTCAATGTAATATAGAGACATTTCCATCACCTCCAAATGCTTCTTCATATCCCTTTGTGGTCCACCTCCCACCTCCAGTACCTGGCAACCACTGGTCTGATTTCTCTCCCTGTGTTTTTTTTGCCTTTTCCGGAATGTTACGTAAATGAAATAACATAGCGTGTAGCCTATTGTGTTTGGCTTCTTTCACTTGGCATCACGGGACCCATCCACGCTGTGACGTGTATCAGTGCTTCATTCCTTCTTATTGCTGAGTAGTGTCCCGTGTGTGGAAAATGTGCCACGATATGTTTGTCCATTTCCCAGCTCATGGAGGTTTGGGCTCTTTCCAGATTGGGGTAATTATGATACAGCTGCCAATAAGAATTCACATACAGGTCTTTGAATGGACATATGTCTTCATTTCTCTTAGGTAAAAACTTAGGAGTGATTAATTACATGGGACTCAGTGAACGGATGAGGATGATTATAATTTTTGTGACTTTCTGTTTGAATTTAAAAAAAATCCCACAAGGACTCAGAGGCAAAAAATATACCAATCAATTTTCACTGCAAAGTAAAGGAGCTGTTACAGTGGAGGATTGCTGGACTGAATGTCAATATTATGACACAGTGTGAGTGTGTTTCGTGTTTGGTAATTGCAGTCATTGTTGCTTTTGTTGTGGTCATCCATTTACAATGCTTGGTGTCAGTCTATTTATCTCTTGTAAAAATAAAATACAGTGTGTGTGTGTGAAAAAAAATAAGTAGAATAGCAAAAAAAAAAACAACTTAGGAGTGGGTCACGTGGTGGATGTGAGTTTAAATTCATGAGAAACTGTCCGAATGTTTTTCAAAGTGGCCGCAGCATTTTCTGTTCCACCAGCTGCGCGTGAGAGAGCGGGTTGTTCTGCATCCCCATCAGTCCTGGGTAGCGCCAGCTTTTAAAAAAATAAGTAATTCTTGGAAATGGTGGTATTATTGTGACTTTTTTTTTCCCCCAAGGAGAATTTTATGGATGGCACTCGTTTATTTCCCTTCCAAAATAAATAAACAATTGAAACTAAATGAAGTAAACAATCTCAAATTTTTATTGTCTTCATAACAAAACAGACTACGAAGCTCAGAACGGGATCACTTGGCCCTTTCTCTTCTTATCGCCTCCCAGCTCAGAATGCTTGCGTCTCTTAATAGCCGGCCTTCCCTTAGAACTCTGCAGTTCAGCTCAACACATTCAAGCCTCAGCACAATCTTCTTTGTAGTTTTAGCCTTTTTCCGGAAAATCGGCTTAGTCTGCCCACTATAGCCACTCTGCTTCCTGTCATACCGCCACTTTCCCTGGGCATACGGAGAATCCTTGCCCTTCTTGTACTGTGTCACTTTGTGGGGTTGGTGCTTGCCACGCTTCTTACAGAAAGTCCGGCGCGTTTTAGGAACATTCATCATGTTTGCGAGAGCGCTATCGGCATGGAAACAGCTATTATTGTGACTTTGAAACACATTGTCCTAATTACTAATAATGTTGAGCGTCTTTGCATGGACTTGTTATCATCTGTATCTTAGAAGACTTGGTTTAAATGAAGAGCATTTTTTTTTTTTTTTTTGTGGTACACGGGCCTCTCACTGTTGTGGCCTCTCCCGTTGCAGAGCACAGGTTCTGGACGCGCAGGCTCAGCGGCCATGGCTCACGGGCCCAGCCGCTCCGTGGCATGTGGGATCTCCCCGAGCCGGGGCACGAACCCGTGTCCCCTGCATCGGCAGGCGGACTCTCAACCACTGCGCCACCAGGGAATCCCTAAATGAAGAGCATTTTTATTGTAAAAGTAATTAACCACTTTATCTAAAGCTTTAATTCTGATCTTTGTTAGCATTTGGCAGATTTCCTTAAACTCGTTTTTCCTCCGTATAAATTGTTTCTTCTCCCCATGTCATCAGACCAGTGAAGTCTAAGAAATATTCCAGCTGCTCCTCCCCCTCTTACAGTGGGACAGCTCTCAGAACCCCTCCCTAAGCCAGAAGACACAAGCGTGACGCTGATTCACTTTTTCCTCTCTCCTGCCCGTCCCTTCGTGAAAAGGCCCTCTCTCATATTCTCATCTGGAAAAGGTTGCTTGGAATGAGTACAAAGAGACGAAGACAAATGAAAGAGAAAAACCTACATCTGGCAGTTCTGAATCGAGTCTAAAATAGCGGGGCCAAAGAATTCCATTGTCATGGCCACCGGACCCAGGGGACTGACTCAGAATGTAAACTGCCAAGGGTACTGAATGCCTGGCCCTGGGTGGAGGAAGGCCAAGTGACGTGTCCTCAAGGAGCCCTTGACTGTTTGTGCAGAGAGTCAGTTTGATGAGGATTCTCAGTAATTAGGAAGGGAGGCCAGATGTTCAGAAAAAACTTACACTTGATCCACACACACCACACACAAAAGTAAGACAGTCATGAAAGTTTCGATATTTTCAATCAATTGAATCAAATTGAAATTGGAAAAAAGGGATTATTACTTTACAGACACTTCAAGTGCAAACAGGTTCTAGTTAAACCATTTTGACCCTGCTTCTTATTCACAGGAGGCTTTAGAGTTGAACAGCATCCTCCTTCTGACTGTCTGCAACATATATTGTCAAGAACATTCTTTTGGCATCAATATGCTATGCCTTGTATTGAAAATCATCCTCCTATTTTTACCTCATCACTATATTATGAGCTCCTTGAAAGCAGGAACTACATATCATACCTCTCTGTACCTCCTGAAACTGTTCTATAGCTGTACTAACCAGTCACCTGGTGCTTGTAGAATGAACGAATGAAGTATCACAGATATATGAATTTTATTTTTTATTTATTTATTTTTGTGGTACGCAGGCCTTTCACTGTTGTGGCCCGCAGGCCTTTCACTGTTGTGGCCTCTCCTGTTGCAGAGCACAGGCTCCGGACATGCAGGCTCAGCGGCCATGGCTCACAGGCCCAGCCGCTCCGCGGCATGTGGGATCTTCCCAGACCGGGGCACGAACCTGTGTCCTCTGCATCGGCAGGCGGACTCTCAACCACTGTGCCACCAGGGAAGCCCACAGATATATGAATTTTAAAGAAGGGGATAGTTCTTCACTTCCTCTAGCTTCTGTGTGCTTATCAAATTTTTCTCTCTTTTTAAGACTTATTTTCTTAAAATTGTAAAAAAGTAATGGTGTCTTTTTTCCCTCCTCTTAGAAATCACACTAACGCTATTAGAAGAATGAGAAACAGAAGAAAAAAAAATGCAAGTGTCATTTTTGAAACTAGGATGACCCTGAAAGACAATAGTGAAGATGAAGGGCTGCCTAATGCAGTGCGTCTAAGAGGGTCTGGAAGACTCCAGGGAAGCTCACTGTGACAACAAACTTGAGACAAGGCCAGTGGTTTTCCAAAGTAGGAAGTGTACATTGAAGGGTCTAACCCACAAGCCCTTGTTGCAATAAGAGGGAGGATGCAGGGCTGGGGGCATGTGCTTCCTCCCCCGGATGTTGTGTGGCTGGAGATGAGGCAGGGAGGGCAAGGCTGTGGGATAACATTCAGGAACCTTTGAGGGAGCAGTGTGCTGTGAGGTGGGGTGGAAGAGAAGACCCTGCAGGGTGAGAAGTCCTGTACTGTCAGCCCCTGTAGACTAGGGATAAGAGAGGCCAAACCATCTTATCACAGACCACCCTGGTCAGAAAGAAAATTTCTAGTAGCCTAGAACATGCCCCTCCCTGCAAATCCTTCTAAAATAGCTGATACAGAAAGAAATCATAGTACTGAAAGAAGAAGAATAAATTAAAAAGTAACTTGCCCAGGAGCTATACAAATACATCATGAGATGAAAGGGGGAAAGGAAGAGGAAAAGCAAATGGCAAATGAAGAAAATGCACAGGGAAAAATATTGTCAGAAAGCAAATGAAAAGTGTGGCCAAATATACTACAACTAAATGCAAAATATTAATGAATCAATCATCTCTATAAAATAAGAGTGTAAGGCTTCCCTGGTGGCGCAGTGGTTGAGAGTCTGCCGGCCGATGCAGGGGACCTGAGTTCGCGCCCCCGGTCTGGGAAGATCCCACATGCCGCGGAGCGGCTGGGCCCGTGAGCCATGGCCGCTGAGCCTGCGCGTCCAGAACCTGTGCTCTGCAACGGGAGAGGCCACAACAGTGAGAGGCCCGCGTACCGCAAAAAAATAGAAAAAAAAAGAGTGTAAAGCAGAGATGCAAGTTCTTGGGAGACTATGTGATAAGATAATAGATGAAGTCAGCTCAGGCTAAAAAAAAACAAAAAGAAAAATTAAAATATTTGACAAATGAAAACTACTTTGAAAGCAGTACAAAAGAGAACTGATATAGTAAAGGAAAGACAAGACAGGCCTAAGAATTGCAAAATAAGATTGAAATAAGCAGAGTTTAAAAGGCTTAGAGATCATGTTTAAACATATGTCCCCAAGAAGATAATTGAAATAATGAAACAAAAGAACTTCAAGAAAAAAATAAAACTTGAAGAAAATGTCTGAAAATAAAAGAATGCTTGGATTTATAATTTGAAGTGGCATGCCGTGTAACAGAACAAACTGACCCAGAACACACACACACAACATCAAGAAAGGCACATCACAAAAATCTTAAAAAGCAGTCAGAGAAAAAAGACTTCAGAAAAAGGAACAAAGATAATAAGGACAGTAGGTTTCTCATTGGAAACAACGCAAACCAGAAGATGGTAGAATGACATGTGTGATGCACTGAAAGAAAAACTGTCAACCTAGAGTTCTTGGCTCATCCAAAAATAAACTTTCAAAAAATGGATGGAAAATAAAACCTTTTTCAGATATATAAAAGCTGAACAAATTCATCACAAGCAGACCTGTACTACAAGAAATGTAGAAGTCTTTCAGAGATAAGGAAAATGATATCAGACTGGCAAAAAAAAAGACCCAACTGTATGCCGTCTACAAGAAACTAACTTTAAATTTAAGGGCAGAGATAGCTTAAAAGTAGAAGTACGGGGCTTCCCTGGTGGCGCAGTGGTTGAGAGTCCACCTGCTGATGCAGGGGACACGGGTTCGTGCCCCGGTCCGGGAAGATCCCACATACCGCGGAGCGGCTGGGCCCGTGAGCCATGGCCGCTGAGCCTGCGCATCTGGAGCCTGTGCTCCGCAACGGGAGCGGCCACAACAGTGAGAGGCCCGTGTAATGCAAAAAAAAAAAAAAAAAAAAGTAGAAGTATGGAAAAAGATATTCCATGTGAACACTAATAAAAAAAAAGCCAGAGTGGTGGCTATATTCATAAAAGACAGTAGATTTCAGAGCAAAGACTATTGTCAGGGCTGAAGAGGGAGGTCATTTCAAGTAGACAGTTTCCTTACATTTCCCCTCTGGCTTTCTTTGTCCATTTCTTAATATCCTCTCTTTATCCTTCCCTGTCCCTCTATGTGAAAGGAAGAACTCTAATGACACCAACCAATTCTCCAATCTCTAAACAATTCTTACAATCCAACTCTGATATTAACTACCTGGAAGTAGTGCAGATTTCACAGGTTAAGGCTTAGTCCCACATGACTGCCCTTACTTTAGATGCTAGTTGCAAGCCCTGTATTGTCCACCTACACTTCTGACCACTGGCTATAAATCAGATTCCCATGACTCCCTCCTTGAGTTCAGTAATTTACTGTAATGGCTCACAGAACTCAGGGAAGCACTTACGTTTACTGGTTTATTATAAAGGATATAAACATCCAGATGAAGCGGTACACAGGGCAAGGTCTGGAAGGGTCCTGAACACAGGTGCTTCTATCCCTGTGGAGTTGGGGTGTGCCACCCTCTCGGCACATTATGTAGGTGTGATTGCTTAAATCATCAGTGATTAACTCCATCACCAGCCCCTCTCCCCTCCCCTCCCTGGAGGTTCGGGAATGGTGTGCTTGCTTTAAAACAAGTTTACCATTTGGAAAATTGATGCACAGAGATGTCATCTTTTTTGTTCTCTGTATTTCATCAGGAACCTTGGAGTGATGGTGTGTTCCTCCCTGTGTGACTTGGGTGGGGTCATCACCCCCTTCCTGGTCTTCAGGCTGATGGAGGTTTGGCACGGCTTACCACTCATTTTGTTTGGTAAGACTTCATGAAACACTTATCATTCCTTCTTTCCAGCTCAGTGTGAATACTCGAGAACTATTTGATGAGCAAATGGTATCCCCCAGCGAGTGTACAGAAGGGAAGGATGGTGCCTGCTCTTTCATTGGCTCCTGGTTCACTCTGTCTTGCTTCACGGGGAAGATAGATGCTGTTCCTAGAAGGTGGGCCAGAGGTTTATGTCCGATGGCTCTGAGGTCCAGTAATTCATTCTATGGAATAGAATCGGAGAGAACATTTGACATAGCCTCCTGGTTTCTTATGAATTTGACTCCCAGTTTTTGTGTATTTAACATGTAATTGCTAGAGGTTTGAAGATGCTAGATTATCATCCCTGTTCTGCTTCCAGATCTTAACAATTGACAGCAGACACAAGGGGACAAATGGGAATCAAAGTTTAGTATCAGCTTTGTTACTGATTATATTGGGTTAGAGAAGGAGGAGGGGACTCTCCCACCTCTTCCCAAACCTACCACTGGGTGGAGGGCAAAACGGCTGCCCATGTAGAGAGTTGCCATGCCTGGGCCCAGGCGAACCCACGGGGGGTGACGGGGAGTGATGAGTAACAAGAGAGGCCCACACTGCCCACACACATATCACCTAGGCTCCATATCAAATGTATATATGGTGACATAATATTTATATATAGTAACTGTAATATAATGTTATAGTTTGTATATAATATATGTTATAAAGTATTATATAATTATATATTACAACAAATTATTGTATATAATATATATTATAGTTACTGAATATAAACGATAATATATAAATTATGGTTAGTATATACAAATACTATATTATATTATGTTAAATTAATATAGTATTTTGTATATATAGTAACTAGTCAAAATTGAGTCCCATATTGTTGTTGAAGTACCTGAATCAATAAATCCCCCTAATACTTAAACATCAGTTACTGTAGAACTATATACTTATGTGGAAGTAAAACAAAGACAATATTCCCTTTTCTTACTCTGCTATTTCCCCAGTTACCCTATTGCTTTAATTTTCTAGATGTTCCCAACTTTTTAAGAGTGACCCTCACACACATGTTACCTAGGCATCTCTTTAGTTAGCTGTCATCATATGTAAATGGTATTGACCATGCTCTAATGGCTCCATGTGAAATCTGTCTCATCTGAAGCGGCTTTGGGGCTACTTGCTGGGGGAGTGACGCTGCTTCTTCCGGAGACCAAAGGGGTTGCTTTGCCAGAGACCATCAAGGACGCGGAGAACCTGCGGAGGTGAGCCCTCGGCGCTGGGGCAGACAGTCATCTGGTCTAAACTGTGAGATAGAATGATTTGTCTGTGATGCTGGCCACGTGGAGCACCAAGGTCCCCAGGTCACCCCCCGAGTTAACAGCTTAGAGTTGGAAGCTATTTTTAAATCAATCTTCTGTCTTTTTAGCGATTGTTGGTTCAGATTCCTTAGTGACTTTCTTCACAAAGAAGAATGACTTAAAACTTTCATTCCTATGATGGGGACAAGTGCTCAATGGAGTCCCAGGTCCTACCCTTAAAGCCATACAAAAAGAAAGGAAGAAAGACAAAGCGTTTGATGATGTGGTCGTTACAGGCTCGGTTCTCTGGATCCCACAGTAAGGACACACGTGTCCCTGGGAAGTAGAGAGTAGACTCTGTGGACTCATTAAGGCCTGGGTTCAGTCCAGGGGTGGTTGCCTACTTGGCCAAGTGACTTTGGGAACGTCATGGAACCCTATAACCTTCATTTCCTCACCTGAAAAATAGCCACAATAATACTTGAGAGGGTTGCTGTGAAAGTTCAATCAGATAAAGTAGGTGATAGCGACTAATCCATTGCCTGGCACATAGTAGGTATTCAATAAAGCTTAGATTCTCTCCATTCTTCTTGCATATGGTGTGATTTCCTCAGTGACTCTCAAACTTAGTATGCAGAAGAATGCAAACTCCTGGGCCTTCTAGGTTTCTGACTTGGTAAATGAATGGGGGAACCCGGAAACCTGAACTTTTAATGACAGTCGATACCCGTTCAGGCCCTCTGTGCTTCTCGCTTTGAGGAAATCTGCATTTCTCAGAAGGGACAAACACTCTATTTTAACTGTAAACACATTTTGTAATTGCTGGCAATAAGCTTCTTTTTGGTCCCAAGTTGTAGACATATATAGCTAAGGTTGACTACCTGATTTTAAAATATTTCATTATAGGGCTTCCCTGGTGGCGCAGTGGTTGAGAGTCCGCCTGCCAATGCAGGGGACACGAGTTCGTGCCCTGGTCCGGGAAGATCCCACATGCCATGGCGCGGCTGGGCGCGTGAGCCATGGCCGCTGAGCCTGCGCATCCGGAGCCTGTGCTCCGCAACGGGAGAGGCCACAACAGTGAGAGGCCTGCGTACCGCAAAAAAAAAAAAAAAAAAAAAAAAAAGTTCCATTATAATTTGTTAATAGGCACTTTGTCATCTTTTAAGATGTTGTGTTTATCCCTTCACTCCATCGTCATAGCCATTCCTGGTCTGCCAGGTGAGGCCAGGGGCTTCTGCTCTGAGCCCAACACCTCCCTGTTCACCCTGTGTTCTTGATAATGCCCTGCACAAAGTATAATCATCACTTATTTCATTATCTGTTTTCTCCGCTATCCTAATTCCATAAATAGTGGCCACAGTCTATTGACGGAGAGATCATTTCAATGACACCTTCTTCCCTACTTTCCAGGAAACAAGGTCAGGGAATGGGAGTAGTGGTAGCTCTAGCTAACAGAGGGCTCACGGTGCGTCAGCTTCACTGAGTTTCAGGTGCCTTCTCACTCCATCCTCTCAAAACATTGCGAGGCAGCTCCTGTCATTAGCATACCCATTCTACAGATGAAAGAAATAATGACAGATACCCTCCAAGTCCCCAGCTTCAAAATGGAATGTTGACTGTCAGGTGATGGAGTGAAGCAGCAACACAACAGGTGCTCTATGTGAAGGGTTGGCAAACTCTTTCTGTTAAAGGGCCAGGGAGTAAATATTTCTGGCTTCGGGGACATTGTCTCTGTTGCTAAGTTCTGCCCTTTCGGCATGGAAGCAGCCACAGACCGTACACAAACGAACGGGTTTGTGAGTTTCAGCACAACTTTATTTATGGATGTTGAAATTTAGATTTCATCTAATTTCCAAGTGTCAAGAAATAATATTTTTGATTTTCGAAAACTATTTAAATATGTAAGAAACCGTTCTTAGCACACAGGCCATAGCAAAACAGGCAGAGAACCAGAACTGGTCACTGGCGGTCTCTGCTGACCCTCCTCTTCTTTGTCACCTGCTGTCCTTGTTCTCACCTCTTCTTTTGAGACTTATTCCTGGGTACAACTTGGCAACAGTTTCTTAATCAAGCCACTATGTATTTTATTGAATTAATTAATTAATTTTAATGAATTAATTAATTTTTAATTAATTAATTTATTTTTGGCTGCACTAGGTCTTTGTTGCTGGGCACAGGCTTTCTCTAGTCGCAGTGAGCGGGGGCTACTCTTTGTTGCGGTGCGTGGGCTTCTCATTGCGGTGGCTTCTCTTGTTGTGGAGCACGGGCTCTAGGCGCACGGGCTTCGGTAGTTGTGGCACGTGGGCTCAATAGTTGTGGCGCTTGGGCTTTGTTGCTCCGTGGCATGTGGAATCTTCCCGGACCAGGGCTTGAACCCGTGTCCCCTGCACTGGCAGGCAAATTCTTAACCACTCTGTCACCAAGAAAGTCCCCCATTATGTGTTTTAACTTAGATTTTAAATTTTTGATTGCTACAGGAAAACAAAGCCCAAAGAAAACAAGATTTACCTTCAGATCCAAACATCAGAATTCAACTCGCAGGCACCCGAGAGGGATGCTTCGCTGGGGACCGCGTGCCAGAGCTGAGGACAGAGTCATCCTCTGAAGAAACGCCCGGAAGCCCTAAGCTTGTCCTCCTGCATGCCTGCCCCTAAGTCAATATCAGCTCTAAAGAACACTACATGTGCTTTGTTTTGTTTTATTTTCTTTGTTTTTTTTTTTTTTTTTTTTTTTTGTGGTACGCGGGCCTCTCACTGTTGTGGCCTCTCCCGTTGCGGAGCACAGGCTCCGGACGCGCAGGCTCAGCGGCCATGGCTCACGGGCCCAGCCGCTCCGCGGCATGTGGGATCCTCCCAGACCGGGGCACGAACCCGTCTCTCCTGCATCGGCAGGCGGACTCTCAACCACTGCGCCACCAGGGAAGCCCTATTTTCTTTGTTTTAAGTTTCTCAGAGCCCTGGCTGTCTTTTATCTACTTATCCTTTCCAGTGAGAGCTGTTGGTGGTTACCAGGTACTTAATTATCTAAATTATTTGGAAGGTACAATAGAATTTAAATACTGTTATAAAAGAGGCCTCCGGAGCTTCCCTGGTGGCGCAGTGGTTGAGTGTCCGCCTGCCGATGCAGGGACACGGGTTCGTGCCCCGGTCCGGGAGGATCCCACATGCCGCGGAGCGGCTGGGCCCGTGAGCCATGGCCACTGAGCCTGCGCGTCCGGAGCCTGTGCTCCGCAACGGGAGAGGCCACAACAGTCAGAGGCCCGCGTACCGCAAAAGAAAAAAAAAAAAAAAAAGCCCTCCGGAACTGGTTTCCTAGAATAAGTATTGTTTTATTCACTCTCTGAAAGAAAATGTCTTTGTATTTGTAGGTGCCTGTGTTGGCAAAAGTATTTCAACATGTAGATTTCTTGGAGGGCACTTGGTTTTTAAACATGGTGATTCCTCCAGCAAACTCTACCCCAGTCCTGCTTACACATAATGGCATAAAACACACTCCTCATCCAAAGACCAGGAGGACTGTGAGCTTTTTTAGGGAAGACGTTTCTGCCACTTACATTCTAAGAATACTTTATTCTATTTCACTCTTGCTTTTAGTTCTTGTTGGAGATACTAGAAGGTGAACTCATGCCAACTATGGAATATCACAGTAAACATAGCAAAAAGAGGAGTTCAGTTTACTGTGAGTTAGTAGTAACTGGTTCAAGGTCTGGTTCAAGAAGTGATTTCATTCCTGGAGTACACAAAATCTTTACTTAAATTTCTTTAAGTGTGAGACAAACCACAAAGACAACACACTGGGCACCCTTCAGAGTACATTGGGGGAAAAGAGATTCTAATGTGAATTGGAGGCACGATCAAAGACCTGTGGTCATTTTATAAACACTTACGGCCAGATTGGCTAAGCCAGGGGATGGCCTCGGGGACATGAGATCTCCGGATTCTGTCCTGGATGGCATCTGACCTTCCCTTGAGAAGGGGCGTGGGTTACTTGGAAACCTGAAACCGTGCCCTTGGCAAAAAAAACCCCACAAAAACTAAAAATCAACTATACTTCGATTAAAAAATTATAAATAAATAAATAACCAAAACAAAAACACATCTGGACCCATGGAGGGAACCTAGTGCTTCATTTCAGCTTCTCCCAATCAAAGCCCTGACTCTATCTTATCTTTTTGACCATTGCAATTATACTCTTTACTGGTAACAAATATGTAAATTTCAGGCTTTGAATCAGTTTTTCAAATGTGTATTAAAAATGCCCTCTCTAATCTTTCTAGAATCCTTGGGCAAAATTCCTGAGGAAGGCTTTAGACAGAGAGGGCTCATCGTTAAAACAACAGAGAAACCTATGTCTTTCTGCTCAGAAGACATGCCTGGACAAATTAGATGGCCCTGTTTCTGGAAGAGAAGCGGGTCAGGCTTTACTTGAACAACACAAGGGTTTGGATCACAGTGTGGTCTAAACAGTGAAGGATTGCGTGTCTGCAGACCCAGGAGCAGCTCCTACGTGTCAAGAGATGACGCTGGTCTTCTTCCCTTCCTGCCTTCCTTGCTGTGGCTACAACGAGCCAATGTGAATCCCATTAGAGGAGGGTGGAGGGCACAGATGGCTTGTGAATACTTGCAGAGCCCGGGAGGTGTGACTCAGCCCTCAGAAAACAGAAGAAGCTCCTGGAAAGGGCGTGACAGCCAGGGGCCCCCTCCTTCCCAGCGGCTGTGAAGACCTGTTCCTTCAGCAAGCATGTGCTGAGTGCCTGCTCTATGCCTCTGTCATCTTGGGCTCTCAGAAAGGCCGAAGGCAGCTGCAGGGTGTGCTGGGAACAGCGCCCACATGGAGATTCACAGTAGGAATGAAGCCTTTGTGAGGCCATTTTGGTCGTATTGTTAGATGAGCAGGATCAGCAGGGCCAACCTTTTAAGTAGGTAGAGGGATTTGAGGGTCTCGAAAATCACCTCCCCAGTCCTGCCCCAACGTTTCCTTCAGTGCCTGGAACCCAACCTTTAGAGATTTCTCTCTGTGGGTCTTGAAAGCCAACCACTGAGATGGAAGAAAACGAGCAATGGGGATGGGGTGGCCTGCCAGGTAGGAGCCGAGTGGAGCGGGGACAGGAGGGGTGGGGACGGTACCTGAAGAGGGCAGGTGACCGCAGGGCAGGAAGTGCTCCCTCTCGGCCTCACTCCCTGGGGCACTGCGTGGCCATAAAGCAGCAGCCTTATGTCACAGAGGAGACCCGACCCTGGAATGAGCTGGATGTGACTCCTAAGCCTCCTCTACCATCTACTGATTTTATGGTTTGTCCCAGCCTCCATGCCACCTGGTCCCCACATCTGCATCCTGCAGGGGACCCAACGAGCTTCCGCTGGAGAAAGAACCGAGCCGTCCCACCAGCTCCCCCCCCGTGCCTGGTTGCTAAGGGCAGTGTGTCCTATTGTCCACCCCACTTCCGCCTCCTCCCTGCAGGTGAGGGTTCAATGTCTGATGCTTCAAGATGTTGGTGGAGCTCCCAGGGGGTACATTAGTCTGGGTTAACTTTGCCTGTAACTGAAATCCCCCAACTATCAAAGGCTTCAACTGGATAAAAGTTCTTCCTTTCTTATATTCAAGAAGTTCGAGGCTGCCTGCCCAGGGCTAGCTGGTGGCTTGGGAACAGCCCAGGTGCCGCCGTCTCATTGCTCTGCTGAGCAGGGCTTCCCAGGTCCCAGGTGGCTGCTGGGATGTGCCCATCCTATGCACACATATTGCAGGGGATGGACCACAGCGTGGAGGACAGGCTTCCCTTGAAGACACTTCCTGGAAGAGTGGGGAATTGAGATAAAAACTAAGTTTGAGAAAAACAAGATTACATTTCCCACACATTTGAATTTTGTGGCCTGAGAGCTCGTGGAGTCATGCCCCACACATTGGTCTGCAAGTTAATATTCTTCCATTTCAGGCCACATGGGTCTGAGCCTTTTTAATGACCGCATAGTGATGCACTGAGCGAGAGAAGTTATTCAACCATTTCTGTTCCTGGAATTTGGTCCCCTTCACTGGAAATTAAATGACGGGGATCTTGTTGGCTTTCTTGCCCCATCTCGTTTGCCAAACCCTCTCTGCCTGGCCTGCCTCTCCTTGGGGTGGCCAGGGAGCCATCAGGACAGCAGCCCGACACTGCCTTCCGGCCAGGCTTTCCCTCCCAGGTGGGGCAAATGGGCTCCAGGACTCACTGCGCTCCGTCACCCTCCACAAACCCTTCACAAGCTCCTTTTTTTTTTTTTGCTCCAGGACTCACTGCGCTCCGTCACCCTCCACAAACCCTTCACAAGCTCCTTTTTTTTTTTTTTTTTTTTGCGGCACGCGGGCCTGTCACTGTTGTGGCCTCTCCCGTTGCGGAGCACAGGCTCCGGACGCGCAGGCTCAGCGGCCATGGCTCACGGGCCCAGCCGCTCCGCGGCATGTGGGATCTTCCCGGACCGGGGCACGAACCCGTGTCCCCTGCATCGGCAGGCGGACTCTCAACCACTGCGCCACCAGGGAAGCCCCACACAAGCTCCATTTTAACATCTCCTCTTTCCAGTGTTTGTCAGAAGGTCCAAACAGTATACAATGTATCTCTGCTCTTCTAAGCATTTTGTGTGCTTACATGTATTGTTCTTGCTGAACCAAATCTGGTTTGATTCATCTTACAAAATCATTCTGTTCCCTCTCTCTATTACATTTCACGTTGCCTATTACATTACATATAAAATCATCCCAAACGTACATGACTGCATATGAAATTTCTCAATAGGTACACTTCCCAAACATCTCAGTTAAAAATTCTGCTCTGTCTTAATTAAATAACTCCCTACCCACTAGGTACGATACTTACCCCTCAAATGCAAGCGAACGTGTTCTCACCTTCGTCCCCTTGAGGAGTATGGAGGGAGGGGGACTCACTGTCCCCAAGGCTGCTGTCCCCTTGGGGAGTGACATAATAGATCCCAGGGACCAAATGGCCTTTTGTTTTGCAAATCTGCCTCCCTTGGCCATTTTGGGAATGAAAGCTGGGTTGGGAAGGAGATAAGAAAACAAAGAGCTGGCTAATCTGTAATTTATAAAACTGGAAGCTCAAAGCTGCCTTCTAGATCAAAAATGGAGGGACAAAGGGGATCTTTAGAAGAAGGGAAGGAAGCTAGAATGAAGATGTGGGAATGAGGCGCACATCTGAGCAGGCCAGCCCTCAGAGGTCAGGAGGTCTCTCATAGGCATCCTCTCATCCCAACCATGACACCTGTCCACTGTGCTTCCCCCAGTGGCCTGAGAACAGGAGACCTGATCACAGTTGCTAAGTGCTCCAAAAGGGAGGTACTGCCTGCTTTTCACACGCACCCTGGCTGGTGATGTCAGGATTCTCTGCTGGTTCCAAGAGGGTACAGTGGGGGTATTTCAAGAGCTTGAGAACAGAGCTTGGTGATGCATGGGCCCATCTTCTAACCTCTTCAAGTCAGATGCTAGTTTTGTTTCCATCTAGTCCTGGAGGAAGGGTCTGGACTATTTAGAGGATCACACTTGGTCATTCAGTTTCCCTAGTTTAGAGAAACCTTCTCAGTGTCCATCTATGCCTCAGTGACCCTCTAACTGTATTAAAATGTTCCTCCCGGGCTTCCCTGGTGGCGCAGTGGTTGAGAGTCCGCCTGCCGATGCAGGGGACACGGGTTCGTGCCCCAGTCCAGGAAGATCCCACATGCTGCAGAGCGGCTGGGCCCGTGAGCCATGGTCGCTGAGCCTGCGCCTCCGGAGCCTGTGCTCCGCAACTGGAGAGGCCACAACAGTGAGAGGCCCGCGTACCGCAAAAAAAAAAAAAAAAAAAAAAAAAAATGTTCCTCCCCTTTCCAGGCCTAGATTTCAGGCCCTTCGTCCTCCAGCTCTCTGACTTCTTCTCCATGTGCTGACATCCCCTCCGACTCCAAACGCTGGCGCTCATAATCTACCCTCAGCAATTTACCGTCCAGTCCGAAGGTCCATATGTCTCTAACTGTCCAAAGAATGTTTGGTTTTTAATCTGCACTGCTATCATAGTCCCAGACATTAATATTAGTAATAAAATCTAGAATAGTTCTTCATTAAAAGAAGTGCCCTTTAAACATTTGGTAGTTGACCTGCGTACGGCAAGCTTTTGTGGCCTAATCTTAGTCTCAGTCCAAATTTGTTTTTTTGTGTTTTTTTTCTATATTTTCAAAGGTTTTTATTTTGTTTTGTTTTTTTTACATCTTTAATGGAGTATAATTGCTTTACAATGCTGAGTTAGTTTCTGCTTTATAACAAAGTGAATCAGTTATACATATACATATGTTCCCATATCTCCTCCTTCTTGCGTCTCCCGCCCTCCCACCCTCGCTATCCCACCCCTCTAGGTGGTCACAAAGCACCAACCTGATCTCCCTGTGCTGTGCGGCTGCTTCCCACTAGCTCTCTATTTTACGTTTGGTAGTGTATATATGTCCATGCCACTCTCTCACTTTGTCACAGCTTACCCTTCCCCCTCCCCATATCCTCAAGTCCATTCTCTAGTAGGTCTGTGTCTTTATTCCTGTCTTACCCCTAGGTTCTTCATGACATTTTTTTTTCTTAAATTCCATATATATGTGTTAGCATGCGGTATTTGTTTTTCTCTTTCTGACTTACTTCACTCTGTATGACAGACTCTAGGTCCATCCACCTCACTACAAATAACTCAATTTCATTTCTTTTTATGGCTGAGTAATATTCCATTGTATATATGTGCCACATCTTCTTTATCTATTCATCCGATGATGGACACTTAGGTTGTTTCCATGTCCTGGCTAGTGTAAATAGAGCTGCAATGAACATTTTGGTACATGACTCTTTTTGAATTATGGTTTTCTCAGGGTATATGCCCAGTAGTGGGATTGCTGTGTCATATGGTAGTTCTATTTGTAGTTTTTTAAGGAACCTCCATACTGTTCTCCATAGTGGCTGTATCAATTTACATTCCCACCAACCGTGCAAGAGGGTTCCCTTTTCTCCACACCCTCTCCAGCATTTACTGTTTCTAGATTTTTTGATGATGGCCATTCTGACCGGTGTGAGATGATATCTCATTGTAGTTTTGATTTGCATTTCTCTAATGATTAATGATGTTGAGCATTCTTTCATGTGTTTGTTGGCAATCTGTATATCTTCTTTGGAGAAATGTCTATTTAGGTCTTCTGCCCATTTTTGGATTGGGTTGTTTGTTTTTTGATATTGAGCTGCATGAACTGCTTGTAAATTTTGGAAATTAATCCTTTGTCAGTTGCTTCATATGCAAATATTTTCTCCCATTCTGAGGGTTGTCTTTTGGTCTTGTTTATGGTTTCCTTTGCTGTGCAAAAGCTTTGAAGTTTCATTAAGTCCCATTTGTTTATTTTTGTTTTTATTTCCATTTCTCTAGGAGGTGGGTCAGAAAGGATCTTGATGTGATTTATGTCATAGAGTGTTCTGCCTATGTTTTCCTCTAAGAGTTTGATAGTTTCTGGCCTTACATTTAGGTCTTTAATCCATTTTGAGCTTATTTTGAACTTGTGGCCAAGTGTCTTGGAAATACTTGTAATTTCACTCATGGTTGAGGCTGCCTCTGCCCTGCCTGCTGACAGAGTCAGTGGGACCATCTCATATGCACTCCAGCACCAGTATTTTAGTCTCCCATACACAACTTGCTTGAAAGAAATTAAGATCCCAGGAAGAGTTGCTGTGGCTAGGCCTATCGGGACAAGAAAAATTCAAAATTCAAAAGTGGGGGGAACGTTTTTGCCAAAGAGCAAAGACTGTCAGGGATGACTAAGGTCACGCTAAAAAGACAAAGATGCCTACATATGGAGGGCTCATAATGGCCAAGCAGGGACAATTTCAACATCATGAAAACAGTAATTAGAGTCTATTGGAACAAGCTGAGACTATAAAAAGAGTCACAATCCATGATAATACTTAAAAGGAGCAAATAATAGGAAACGAGCCAAGGAAAAGCACACATGAGTTTCCAATAAAGTTTATAAGGCATTCTATTAATTGTTCAACACAACTAGTCTGAATTTACTACTCAGGGTTAGATTAATGCCAAGGTTAACAATCATAAATCAGAAACAGATGTAGAAGGAAAGAAAACATGCTTAAAATATATAATGTCTATGCTTTGATCATTTTAAATTAAAATATGTGGGCCATCCAGAATTAAACTGACCTGGAAACCAAGGTCAAATCTTTCAGGGACTCATTCCAAGTTGAGAATGATAGGTTAGGAATAGAGCATGTAGACTTGCTTGGTCCACATGGAAAAAGATGACCCGAGCAAGGATGGAGGGCTGGCAGATGGAGAGGGGCTACAGAGGTTCATGGGCATTGCCCCAACCATGACTCACGATGCCAACAGGTAGCTGCTGTTGTGGGCCTGGCTGCCCAACAAGCCAGATGTGTGTTGGGCAGAAACAGTCATGGAATTATCACCTTCAAAGATTAAAAAAATAATAATAATATTTCAAAATGATACAATTTCTTAACTCATCTTGAAAAAATGGAAATTACGAGACTGTTCCTTCCTACCTTATCTATCACACTCTAATAGTAATTAGAGTCAAACCTTCAAGGGGCACTATAAATCCCAGGCCAGCACCCTGAAAAATTCTGAAATGTTTGCAGACACGGGCTCTCCCCACTTCCTCCTGCTCTTGTGGACATGACCAGGGAGGGTGAAGACAGTGAAGGGGCCATGGCCCAGAGAGACCTGGGGAAGCCCACCTTCACGGGATGGCATGGCACCCCATGGAGGAGCAAGTCCAAACTGTTGCCTTGATGATTGAATTGGAAGATAACAATCAGACATATGCACTTAAAACAATATGTATTCTTCTTTTTTTCAGAAAATGTGAGGGACTCACTTGATGACAATCCACTAACAATTAGCCAGAAGGCTAATAGGGGAGGGGCAGAATAAGATGAAAAACCCATGACTAAAATAGATGATAATAAGGACCTGCTGTAGAGCACAGGGAACTCTACTCAGTCCTCTGTAATGACCTATATGGGAAAAGCATCTAAAAAAGAGTGGAGGTATGTACATGTATAACTGATTCACTTTGCTGTACACCTGAAACTAACACAACATTGTAAATCAACTATACTCCAATAAAAATTAAACACAGAAAAAAGAAAAACCTATGACCCAATTCAAAGGCATGGAAAAATATTGTCCAGAGATTTGGGAAATAAAACTGATGACACACTGTCCTTTGAAATTGGGAGAGTCTTGAAGATTTTTCTTTTCCCAGAATGGTCCCTGTGGACCCGCTGCTCCTGACATGGTTGTGATTGTTCAAAGCTGGAGACACAACCCACTACATCTGACCACTGGAGTTCCAGGTCCCAAACCAAAGGCTGCCCTCTAACAAGAAAGATGGATTTCCATCCCATCCCAAAGGCTCATGGAAGACATACAAGTGGCCCTTGAAATCTTGTTCTGTGCTGGCTTTGCTCTAAAGGACAGTTGTGCAGTGTTGGACCACCACGATCTGTGGGAAAAGGCTGGGTAATTCTAGCATTTGGTGCAGGAATCCTGGTTAATTCGAAGTAGCATAGTTTCTGGCAATGCATGTGTGAGAGCCACTGCATAGAAGGATGCAGAGATGCTAATTAATGGTAAGTTAAAGAAAAATGACATACTTGGTAATGACAAAAAAAATCAACACCAAAGAAATACAGTGAATGAATTAATGCTCTTACCTAGGAATTGGATCATTACCCGATAATCATTGTTGTCAGGCTGCACAAATGGACCTCTCTCACCTATATCCCCAGACTTTTATTTTGTCTTGGATAAATAAAGGCCAAAATCAAGGCATACTATGCCTCAAGAAGTGTCTTAACTGCCTCCATCAATTGATCAATCCATCAATCCAGCCATCCACCATTAATTCACTTAGCAGTCATTAACAAACCATCTATTATGTTCCAGACAGTTCAGGTACTGGGGATCCAGTTAGAGAAGAAGAAAGACAAAATCTCTTGCTCTTACAGAACTTAAATTCTAGTTGGGGGAGACAAACTAAACCAATAAACAAATGATTTAAGTAATTTCCAAAGGAAGTGAAGTCACACAGGACAACCGGATGCAGAAAGACTTGAATGTAACCTCCCCACCCCCTGGGCTAATTTAGTTTAAGTAATTCTGTAAAAAATGTTTTCCTCTTTTCTCAGATAGAGAATATGTATACATTTATACCTTGGTTCCTGAAAAGTGTATATCCCTTCTCTCTCCTGAGGAAGGATTAAAAATACATGTAAATCCTTTTATTTGACATTCTTTTCTGCCCCCTGGTTGTAACACCCCTTCCTAAATCTATTTAGACAGAGAATTGTGTCTTAGTCTACTGTTCTTGTCCAGTAAGATTTGTTGACATTAAAACTCTGGGAGGCTGTGAGTGAATTTCTTTATGAAGCTACATATTCTGCCTTCTTAACTTTCAATTGCTGGAGTGGAATGGTCCCCCAATTCCCAAATTTCAACTCTAGGCAGTGGGCACACTATTTTGTTTGTCTGCTTCTAGTGGGAACAACAGCTCCCACTGTTGTTGTGATTTTCTTGATGTAATTTTGGGAGCAGGGCCTCCCATCTGCTCTTGTAATTTTCCAATCCCCATGCAGAAGGCTGAAAGCAACCCAAGTAATATTGAGATACTGTTTAGGTGTCACATTTAATCAGAAAAAATGGGTGGAATCCTTTAACCAACATCAGACTTTTTTAAAAAGTAAATTTATTTATTTACTTACTTTTGGCTGCATTGGGTCTTCATTGCTGCATACGGGCTTTCTCCAGTTGCAGCGAGTGGGAGCTGCTCTTTGTTGTGGTGCACAGGCTTCTCACCGTGGTGGCTTCTCTTGCTGTGGAGCACGGGCTCTAGGCCCAGGGGCTCAGTAGTTCTGGCGCACGGGCTTAGTTGCTCTGTGACATGTGGGATCTTCCCGGACCAGGGCCCGAACCTGTGTCCCCTTCATTGGCAGGCGGATTCTCAACCACTGTGCCATCAGGGAAGCTCCAACATCAGACTTTTGATGCCAGGACATTTCCATCTCATTGTGAGCCAAAGAATCAAAGTGCAGTCTGGCTGGATATGGGGGGCAAACCCATTTTGCAGCGAATTTAAACTGTTCTAATATCCACTTGTCTGTACCCCCAAACTTTGAAGAGTGACCCACACATTCTGCTTGTGTGACTATGGTGGTGACATTTCCATTTAATAGCAAGAAACACACTCCAGGAAACTACCTTAGTTAAATTCTAGGGGAAAAAAATGTAGATTTCATATTCAAAAAAGAAATGAGCAGAGAAAACGTAACCAAACATTAGAAAGATTTAGGAGTTCAAGCCAAAGTGACAAACACAAAAAGTGAGCTATCAGCAAATGTTTCCTTTTAAAAGAGTTCCACCCACAAAAAGGAGAAAATTCAAGAAAATCTCTAATTCATGTCCTCTCCCAGTTTCTAGAAGATAATGAAGTCATGAAGAAGGAAAAGAAATTTTTAATAGATATACAGTAAGTCCCCTAAGTATGAACCTTCAAGTTGCGAACCTTCAAAGATGTGAACGTCCCTTCCATCAAAGTCAGGCGAGCGTGAAATTGCAGCTTGCCCTCCGTCTCCTGTTGCTGACGATCCTTCAGCTCTACCATCTCCCGCCTTCTCTCCCTCCTCCATTCAGTAACTCTTGCCTGTTCACTCGATGCCAGCCCCTGGATGCCAGCTGTTGTACTGTACTACTGTACCTTTCAAGGTACTGTACTGTAAGATTAAAAATGTTTTCTTTATTTTTTGCATTTGTTTTTTATGTATTGTTTGTGTAAAACGTATTATATACCCATTATAGCACAGTACTATGTAGCCGATTATGTTAGTTGGGTACCTAGGCTAACTTTGTTGGACTTATGAACAAATTGGACTTCGAACGCACTCTCGGAACGGAACTTGTTTGTATGTAGGGGACTTACTGTATTACTTTTAGAGGAAAAAAATCTGGAACACCAACAGAGGCAACAAAGAGCACACTGAATACTACAGAAAACCAAATTAGTGAATTAGGAGATGAGCTTGAGAAATTCTGCTAGAACGAGGAGAAGTGTGGCAACGGTGAGCAAGCCACTCATGCAGCTCAATATCAAAAAACAAACAACCCAATCCAAAAATGGGCAGAAGACCTAAATAGACATTTCTCCAAAGAAGATATACAGATTGCCAACAAACGCATGAAAGAATGCTCAACATCATTCACATTAGAGAAATGCAAATCAAAACTACAATGAGATATCATCTCACACCGGTCAGAGTGGCCATCATTGAAAAATCTACAAACAATAAATGCTAGAGAGGGTGTGGAGAAAAGGGAACCCTCTTGCATGGTTGGTGGGAATGTAAATTGATACAGCCATTATGGAGAACAGTATGGAGGTTCCTTAAAAAACTACAAATAGAACTACCATATGACCCAGCAATCCCACTACTGGGCGTATACCCTGAGAAAACCAAAATTCAAAAAGAGTCATGTACCAAAATGTTCATTGCAGCTCTATTTACAATAGCCAAGACATGGAAGCAACCTAAGTGTCCATCAACAGATGAATGGATAAAGAAGATGTGGCACATATATACAATGGAATATTACTCAGCCATAAAAAGGAATGAAACTGAATTATTTGTAGTGAGGTGGGTGGACCCAGAGACTCATACAGAGTGAAGTAAGTCGGAAAGAGAAAAACAAATACCGCATGCTAACACATATATATGGAATCTAAAAAAAAAAGAAAAAGAAAAAGAAAATGGTCAGAAGAACCTAGGGGCAAGACAGGAGTAAAGATGCAGACCTACTAGAGAATGAACTTGAGGATATAGGGAGGGGGAAGGGTAAGCTGTGACAAAGTGAGAGAGTGGCATGGACATATATACACTACCAAATGTAATATAGTTAGCTAGTGGGAAGCAGCCGCATAGCACAGGGAGATCAGCTCGGGTGCTTTGTGACCACCTGGAGGGGTGGGATAGGGAGGGTGAGAGGGAGACGCAAGAGGGAGGGGATATGGGGATAAATATAGCTGATTCACGTTGTTATACAGCAGAAACTAACACAACATTGTAAAGCAATTATATTCCAATAAAGATGTTAAAAAAAAAAGTCAAGGAAAGCAGAAACCCTCGATGCAATATGCATATGTAGAATATTCGTTATGAAATCTCCTTTTGTTTTACCCCTAAGCTTGAGGCTTCGTCTGAGTTCCACAGAAAGCAGAGGAGTGCTTTGCTTGGGAATGGAATCTGGGCGAAGCTGGCAGTGTGGGAAGAGGAAGTGGGACAGGGAGCCCGTTCCACTTGGCAGACATATGGTGATATCCAGAACTACTGGATCGAGACAAAAGACCTTCCCATCTAATCACACCAGTTACCCCACAAGCACGGAGACAATCCTGAACACCCCTAGAAGGTGGGGAATTCCAACAATGCCCTCCAATTTCCATCAAATACATTCCAGTTGAATTATCTAAAAGTGGAAAATAAAACCATTTAAAATACTAGAAGATGATATAGGCCAACATTTATATAATTTTGGTTTAGGCAAGACCTTCTAAATATAATACCAATCAAGAAACCATAAAGGAAACCACACATAGATTTGTCCACTGAAATTTTAAAAACATTTCTATCTGTGAAAAATCCCAAATAAGAAACTAAAAGGCCAATGATCAACTCCAAGACACAAATTGAGGATTCCATGCCAATCAAAGTGTTAATATTCTTAATATATAAAAGGCTCTTGCCTATTAATGAGGAAAAGTGGAAGATCCCAAAGGGAAAATGGGCAAAGGACAAAAATAGTCACGTTACAGTAAAAAGAAAATTGCCAAGAAATATGAAAACATGCTCAACCTCACTGCTCAAGGAAACTCAGGGAAAACAGCCATGAGGTGTGATCTTTTGCGATCTTTTGCTGATCAACTTGGCAAAACTGTGCGTGTCAGTGGTGCGTGTGTGTATGTGTGTGTGTGTGAGAGAGAGAGAAAGAGTGAGTGAGCAGGAGAGAAACTGTGTGTGGGGATGCGGACAGGGAAAAGCACACTCTCCCGGGTATTGTTGGTGGAATTAATTTGTAACACATTCTGAAGGACAATTTGATACATGCAGCAAAAGTCTTTAAATGTACATCATGCATCTAGTAAATGGAAAACTCTCATCTCTACACTATCCCAGCTCTTAAGCACTCCTGTCTACTGCCTCAGCTTTACTGCAGTTGCAGACACAAAGTAACAGCAGTAAAGACAAGTCAAGCCTCTCTCTCTCTCTGGCCTTCCTCACTTCTCTCTGACACTGTCTTCCCTCTTTATCTTCTACTGTCTATTCACCCCATCTCAATGACTTACCTAGTTTGATCTGTTGGAGAACCCTGTTTAATCGGTTTAATGGGACTTCCTTTCCTTAGGGACACTTGACGAATCCCCCCTTCTCTGGGATGCTTTAGAAAGAATCACTCACTAGTTGAACTTGGCCATGCTCTCTGGAGCCAAATTTAAAAGGAGGGAGGGGGAATCTCTTTTGTAGAGTTTCCCTTTGTCCTCTCATTAAATTAATTACTATCCCCGCTGCACTTCACATTGAATAGCATTCTCTTGCCCCTAGAAGAGAGAAAACCGTTACGTGTTTGAGCTGAGATAACTATGTGTCAGTGTCTCACCCGGGGCAGTCAATTCCCACGCGGGAAACTTAGAGACAGCAGGGTTTGGCTTTGGAGGACTCCCCAGAAAGCACCGGTGGCTGCTCTCCTTTGAAGACCCAGGAACAGATGTTTTCCTGGCCTCCCAACTCAGCATGGCTCAAAGAAAAAAGCAACCCACATTGTTGGCTGTGGGAAAATATTTTTGTGTATTTTGTACCAACCCATGTTGATAAGGGGTTTAACAGAGCCTGTGAGAGGGGATGGAGCTTTGGGACTGTCTCCCAGTTACGTTCTGAGTGTGAGGGTCCCATCCAGGGAACATGGGACAGGGGTACAGGACGTGGGGAATGCTTCCCAGGTGGGAGCAGCCTCCCAGACAAGAATCAGCCAATAGCCTAGTTATTTATGATGGTTGAAGCTCAGAGTCTAAGTGGTTATTCAGAATAGGGAATGAGAAAAAGAACCACAGAATAAACCCAAAGTAAGAGAAATGAAGATAAAGGTGGGGGCTATTCTTCATTGCGGTGTGCAGGCTTCTCATTGCGGTGGCTTCTCTTGTTGCAGAGCACGGACTCTAGGGGCACAGGCTTCAGTAGTTGTGGCTCGTGGGCTCAGTAGCTGTGGCTCACGGGCTCTAGAGCACAGGCTCAGTAGTTGTGGCACATGGGCCTAGTTGCTCTGCGGCACGTGGGATCTTCCCAGAACAGGGCTCGAACCTGTGTCCCCTGAATTGGCAGGCGGGTTCTTAACCACTGCGCCACCAGGGAAGTCCCTAACAAATATTTTTTTAAAAATACATGCATTACAGAAAATCGAGGAAATGCCAAAATTATGAAGAAGAAAACTTATTATTATCCCTACTCTCAATCTTTTTTTTTTTTTTTTTTTTTTTTCAGTACACAGGTCTCTCACTGTTGTGGCCTCTCCCATTGCGGAGCACAGGCTCCGGACGCACAGGCTCAGCAGCCATGGCTCACGGGCCCAGCCGCTCCGCGGCATGTGGGATCTTCCTGGACCAGGGCACGAACCCGTGTCCCCTGCATCGGCAGGCGGACTCTCAACCACTGCGCCACCAGGGAAGCCCCCTACTCTCAAGCTTAATGCTATTTCTCTTTGAACCATTTTTGGATCGAAGTGTTTCTAAAATGTTTTCTGTTTTTTCTTGCTTTCTGAAAGAGTACTTGAAAATACTTGAAACTGTTTTTACGATTTCTGGTTGTTTTGTGGACAAAAATTACTGTGTGGTGCTCTAAGCTACCGACAGTCTCCGGACCTCTAGAGCGGCTCCTGGACGTTTGCCCCTTTGTGAAGTGTCCCCGGGCTGCCGAGCACGTGCAGTTAGTTTCTAGTGTGTTTGTTTTCTTAGATTGTTATGGGATAAGTCACACTGCTAGCCTCTTCTGAAATGCCTCCTTAGCTTCTGGCCCCATATCTCACAGCCATCCTTTTGCTTTTCTCCCTAAATCTCTCTCTCATCGGCCTCCCTCTCTCAGCCCCTGCTGGGCCAGCACTTGGCGGCTCCATATGCCTCCTGCTGCCCACCCCAACTCTCCCTGCCCGACTCTCTGCCCACAAGGTCAAGGTCAACACCCCTGGCCACTCTGCCTACCTGTCCACTTGCTGCACACACTGAACCTCAACCACCCAAGGTATTTTCCCCAAACCTGCTGCCATCTCCGCATGGAACGCACTTTCTCCTTCGTCTGCAGATTCGTAGAACTGTAGCTAAGTGTCACCTTCCCAGGGAGACCTGTCCCCATTCAGGAAGCAGGCCCAGCTCTGACTTTGGGAGCGCAGGCATTTCCTTCCTGTCTGTCCCCAGGCACACTCTCCACACTGTGCTGTCATTACCGGGTCACTTCCTCCATCGCCCATGAAGTCAAAGCCCACATCCCTTTTGTTCATCTCATCCCGATGCCTGGGGTCACGCTGGCACCATTGTTCAGTAGCCCGTAACTCCCAAGTAGAGAAGACCTGCCCACTTGGACTGCACTGTGGTTAGTAGTCCATGGTTAGCCCTCTAGTGATGAGGGACATTCCAGGTACGGTCTGACTTACAGCACCTGTTTGTTGTGTTTGAACTGGGCCCCTGCTGGGCTATGACCTCCAGGGCTCAGCGTCTGGGCAGGCTCACCCCTCCTGTGGTTTCTGACCCTTGTAGCTCTGCCTGACATGAAAATCATCACTGGACATCTGTTCGGGGGTAAACACCTGTAACATTCCACAAGTTTCCCTGGGGATGAGGGTTGGCTTAGAAAATATGAATATTTTCTAAGCCAATATATTGTGCAAGCGAAATATGAATATGGACCTTTTCAGAATTCTTCTTCTTATCAAAACCTAAAGATGATAAACATTTTTGTCATTGGCAGTAAAATCTCAAAAAGAAATGCTGGCTACAAGGAACCCTCAGGACATCTGGAGCTGGGAAGGGAGTTCTTGGCTGGGGCCAATGACTTGGAAATCCCAGCCAGCACCTGGTGTTCGGAGTCATTGCTTTTTAGGAGTCTCTGGGCACAGGAGCACTGAAGTGATTGAAGGACCAATGGCCCTGGGATGGAGTTTCCACTAGTTTCTACAACACAGCCAAGCTGGTTTCCAGGATTAATGCCCTCTGCCCCCACGGGTCGCTCCCCAGGAGAGCCTTAAGATTCTGGGTCATAGAGTGCCTCTCTTTCGATGAGGCACCAGAGGGGAGATTGCTTGGTGTCAAAGGGCCTTGGATGGGCCAGAGAGAGTGGGTGTGGGGAGGGAAGAGAGGCAGCCCAGGGACAAGGGAACCCGGAACATGGATGCCTCAGTTTTGCCAGAACCAGTCGTGATAGAGGTGGTATGTTTGTGAGATTTATGCTTGAAGAAAAGCACTCCTGGTGCAAGATGTGTTGGGCTCCAGGCAGGGAAGACACAGGGTGAAGGCACATTGATGTCACACAAACCTGAAAATGACAGCAGCTAGAGAGTGACGGATGTGCACACCTCTCGCTCCACATCTTCCTGCCTTAAAGAAATTGTTGCCAAAGACATCTGAGAGTGAACTTGAGCCCAAGACCCATTTGTCTGATGACATAACGTAGAGTCAGACTCTTCTGGAAAAGAAGTCTTTGCCAAGTCACCTTTGATTCCAGAACTTAATGGGGGTCAGTCCAGCTCATGGCTTCAGAGTCCTTGTTAATCGTGGATCTTGTACTAAAAGCTGCCAAAAGGGAAAAGGGAAGAGAGTTTTATTCTTTGGGTGCAGTTCGGGTAGTAGTGTTTTATATACATTGTCCTATTCATCGAGTCTTGCATGAGAGAAACAAAGAAAATTCTATGTTTTGTTTAAACTACCAGCATTGGGCTTAGGAGAAGCTCATGAAACCAGCCTCTACTAAACCGGTTTACAGGATTAGCCCTCTGTGACGATTTTGTGTCCAGATTAAACATGATAACTGGGTGAGTCTGTGAGGGTGTTTCCAGACGAGATTAGTGTTGGAAGTGGTGGACTCAGTAAAGTGGACGGCTCTCCCCAGCGTGGGTGGGTATCATCCAATCCATGGAGGGACTGAGCAGAAAAAGAAGCAGGGGAAGGGAGGGTTGTCCCCTTCCTGCCATCCTCCCTTCCTGACTGCTGTTGAGCTGGGACATCTGTCTTCTGCACTGGGACTGAGTGTTACAGCATCGGCTCCCCTGGTTCTCAGGCCTTCAGACTGGGACTGAATGGCACCACTGGCTTTCCTGGGTCTCTCTGGCTTGCTGACAGTAGATCATGGGATTTCTCAACCTTCACAAGCGTGTTAAGCCAAAGTTTCCTTTCGTGTATGTGTATATGTATATATCTTCCATTGGTTCTGTTTTCTCTGGGGAACCCTGACCGGCACACCACCTCTCTGTGAAACTGTAACTGAGCAGGACCCTATGGGGCCTTTCTGGGACAGACACCCTCCCCCATATCCTCTGCTGTAGCTTCTCTCTGAAGTACCCAGATAATAGTATCTCATGCATATTTCCTGAGTTTTTCAGATGCTAAAAACCACCACCACATGGAAGAAATTAACTACTTGATGATCACGTAGCCCCCAGACCTACTGGCACCTAAGGACTGACAATGCTAACCCCTATGACACTGCCCTGTTACCCCAGCATCAACCAGTCAGAGAACTGTGCACGAGCTGATCACCAAACCTGCCACTGCCCCCCACCCCCAACCTTGTCTTTAAAAATGCTTTGCTGAAATCCTTCAGGGAGCTGCGGGTGTTTCGGGGGCATGGGCCACTCATTCTCCTTACTTGGCCCTGCAATAAAATCTTTCTCTGCTCCAAACTCTGATGTTTCGGTTTGTTTGGCCTCATTGTGCGTTGGGCACACCGACTTGTGCTGGGTAGCAAAACCAGCTGATGACCCCTCAGCTCGGCTAGGTGGCCACATTCTAATGTGCCCACCCATCTGCATCTCCTAGTTGAGTTACAGGCTGATGAAGGATCAATTAGATTTGTTCCTAAATCTGTTTTTTCTCATTGAACTTGGTATTGTAATTACCTAATTTGATGACATCATGTAACCTGATGAAATAGGAAGGTGAAAATGCATTTTTATTAAAATGTGATTAAAGTAAATTAAATGTCTTCTTGATATTCAGTGAAATGAGTGCCTAAAAACGTCATCTAAACGTTGGCAAGTCAAAAGTTAGAAAAAGTTTGTGGTAAGAATCTGGGATTTTGGATTCAGGTTGTTTCCAAGTGTTTTGAGTTCTGGCTCTACTTTAAAGAGACCCAAATTGCAAATCTTAAACAATGCATTAAGTTTATGCAAGAAAGAGCACGTAGAACTCCTATCAGGAGGCCTACACTTAAAGAAAAGATCTTCAGGGCTTCCCTGGTGGCGCAGTGGTTGAGAATCCGCCTGCCAATGCAGGGGACACGGGTTCGAACCCTGGTCTGGGAAGATCCCACATGCCACAGAGCAACTAGGTCCGTGAGCCACAACTACTGAGCCTGCGCATCTGGAGCCTGTGCTCCGCAACAAGAGAGGCCGCGATAGTGAGAGGCCCGCACACCGCGATGAAGAGTGGCCCCCGCTTGCCACAACTAGAGAAAGCCCTCGCACAGAAACGAAGACCCAACACAGCAAAAATAAATAAAATAAATTAATAAACTCCTACCCCCAACATCTAAAAAAAAAAAAAGAAAGAAAGAAAAGATCTTCATCTGTCGTTGAAGAAATGGAAATATGTTCTTTTTGTTTTAGGTTAAATTAAAATAATAGTCTTTGATGACTGGGATGTTAGGTAATGGGGATTCTGCTGAGCACATCTTACAACACAGATAGAGTGGTCCCCTGCCCTTCCATTCACAAGCTGCCTCTCCCAGTTTACACAGCCAACCCATTTCTTTTCCTCAAGGGTGTTGGGGCTTTTGGGGATCACCACCCCCAGAACACACCCCGAGGCCTCTGGGTCCAGCCTGGAGGTCGCAGCCCAGCCCACCTCAGGGAATAGGGAGGGATCCAGAGGGGACCATGTCCACAAGCACACTGACATAATGTGAGCTCTTCTTCTTTCCAAACTGCCACCTTTTCATCTGACTTCTTGCCTGTTTGCCTGCCTACAAAAAAATGGTGTTGCATTCCAGGCATACAGAAAAGGAAATGCGGATTTCAGAATGTTAATTGTATTGCCCTCTCTGTGCTCTTATTATGTTTTTATTCCAATGTTTCTTTCCGTTTACAAGAGGCGGAATTCTACCTAGGGGTCAGCAGACTTTCTCCATAAAGGGCCAGATAGTAAATCTTTTAAGGTTTGTGGGTCAGAGAATCTTTGTAGCAACTACTCACTCTGCTGCTGTCACTGCAAAGCCACCATAGAGGGTATAGAAGTGAATGGGTGTGGCTGTGTGCCAATAAAACTTTATTTAAAAAACAGGCAGTGGGCTGGATTTGGCTTATGGACTGAACCCTGTGTCTACAGTAAGAGTTCTTAACTGAGTGAGGGATTGGTAAAACCTGTGAAAGTGTATGCAAATTTGGGGTATGTATTTTTCTGGACAGAGGAACTGTAGTTTTCTTTGGATTTCAAAGGCATTTTGATCACTAACTATAAGAAACATTGTTATAGAGAAATGGCCTCTTCTGGGTCCCCATAGGATTTAATTTTTTAAAATATTATACTTTTAATCATTTATTTTCAAAAATTTTATTTTGAAATAACTATAGATTTACAGGAAGTTGCAAAGATAGTACAGAGAGGTCCTGGGTCCCCTTCACCTAATTTGCCCCAATGGTTACATCTTACGTAATTAAAGTATAATATCAAAACCAGGAAACTGACATTGATGCAGTATGTGAATATGGATCTATGTCATTTTATCACTCATGTAGGTTTAGGTAACCACTACCGTAATTAACCACGAATCTGTTTTCCATCTCAATAGTTTTTCTTTAAGATTGGCTTTTATCACTCAGCATAATGCCCTTGATATCCATTCAAGTTGTCTGTGTATTGTTGCTTTGTTACTTTTCTTGCTGAGGAGTATTCCTTGGTATGAGGGGCATTTTGGTCATTTCCAGATTTTGTCTATTATAGATAAAAACTGCCATGAGCAATTGTGTATGGAATTTTGTGTGGATATATGTTTGCCTTTCTCTGGGATAAATGCCCAGGAGTCCAATTGCTGGGTGATATTGTGAATGCATGTTTAGTTTTTTTAAGAAACTGCCAAACTATTTTCCAGAGTTAATCATTTATTTTTAAAAACAGCATGAACATGCCATGGACATGCACATGAAAACATAAAAATGCAAGAATTACAGAAAAATCTAAAATCTTTCCTTGTGCACTGCCCAGTCCCATTCCTCTTCCCCCTAGATCATTAATTAGATGTACATCCTATCATTCCTACATTATTATTCCCAAACTCACCTTTGCCCTTCATCATGGAGGTCTTTCTATGGAGTAGATATACATCTTTTTTATTCCTTTTTAACCGTTAAGTCGATATACCATATTTAAGGACTTTGGTTATTTCCAGCTTTTGCTGTCATCAACAAATGATGCAATGAATACCTCTGAGATGCATCTGTGTACACATTTGTGTTTCTCAAAGATAGATACCTAGGGGTGAAATTGTTGGGTCACAGACACGTGCATTTCTACTATTGGTGGACACTGCCAAATTGCTTCCTTAAAGAACGTGCCAATCAATACTTCTGCCAACAATGCATGAAAGTTTCTTCATATCCTCATCCATACTTGATACTTCCAATTTTATTAAGTTTTATTAATTTTATTAATCTGATGAGTGAAAAATATTTCACTGTTATTTGTATTTCCCTGACTAACAGTGAGGATGCACATCTTTTTTGATATAACTTAACCATTTTTCTGAAGTTTTATTTTATTTTTATCCATTCATTTATTTATTTTTGGTTGCATTGGGTCTTCCTCTGCACATGGGCTTTCTCTAGTTGTGTCGAGCAAGGGCTGCTCTTTGTTGTGAAGCACGGGTTCTAGGTGCATAAGCTTCAGTAGTTATGGCACATGGGCTCAGTAGTTGTGGCTTGCAGGCTCTAGAGGGCAGGCTCAGTACTTGTGGCACATGGGCTTAGTTGCTCCGCGACATGTGAGATCTTCCCAGACCAGGGATCAAACACTTGTCCCCTGCATTGACAGGCGGATTCTTAACCAGTGCACCACCAGGGAAGTCCCTAACTTAACCATTTTTTAATGCTATTTCTATAAGTAACTTTGTATTCTTGGACAATTATTTTTTTCTAATGGTCTGTCTAAAGGATTGTCTTTTCTTTATTGATTTTTAGTAGCTCTTTATTTCTTTTGGATATTAGCCCTTTGAATATTTTATATATGTGGCAAATATGTTCCCAAACCTGTCACTCATCCATTAAATTTATTTTTGGGGTGTGTGTTATACAGCTAGCCTCATTGAATTTAGCCTTGTTTTGTGTAGTCACGTTGATCAATCAATCATTCACTTTATGGCTCTTGGATTCTGTTCTTGCCTAAGAAGTCCAACTTATTTCAAATTATGGAAATAACTCTCTTATATCTTTTCTCATGTTGGTCTGCTAACTGCTGGGACTAATGCTAGATGCTCTGGCTAGCACATTAAATCTAGAATCTTGGTTTAGAGCACTCATGTCAATAAATTTGACCCGATCCATTATTATGTTTCATCCTCCTGGGCCTCGTATCATTACAATTCATTCCTAAACTCTTAGCCAGATTTCTGCTGATATAAGTTACAAAATCTTGACATTCTTTTCATGTGTAAGCTATCTCTTTCCTAGACAG